>NC_137816.1:64492852-64572852 GCF_963921795.1 Nannobrachium achirus | reverse complement strand
GGATAGGGCTAGGGTTAGGGTTAATAACTACTAATACCATGGAACTGGACCTGAGGGCTAGGGATAGGGCTAGGGTTAGGGTTAATAACTACTAATACCATGGAACTGGACCTGAGGGCTAGGGATAGGGCTAGGGTTAGGGTTAATAACTACTAATACCATGGAACTGGCCCTGAGGGCTAGGGCTAGGGCTAGGGTTAGGGTTAATAACTACTAATACCATGGAACTGGACCTGAGGGCTAGGGCTAGGGCTAGGGTTAGGGTTAATAACTACTAATACCATGGAACTGGACCTGAGGGCTAGGGCTAGGGCTAGGGTTAGGGTTAATAACTACTAATACCATGGAACTGGACCTGAGGGCTAGGGATAGGGCTAGGGTTAGGGTTAATAACTACTAATACCATGGAACTGGACCTGAGGGCTAGGGATAGGGCTAGGGTTAGGGTTAATAACTACTAATACCATGGAACTGGACCTGAGGGCTAGGGCTAGGGTTAGGGTTAATAACTACTAATACCATGGAACTGGACCTGAGGGCTAGGGCTAGGGCTAGGGTTAGGGTTAATAACTACTAATACCATGGAACTGGACCTGAGGGCTAGGGATAGGGCTAGGGTTAGGGTTAATAACTACTAATACCATGGAACTGGACCTGAGGGCTAGGGCTAGGGCTAGGGTTAGGGTTAATAACTACTAATACCATGGAACTGGACCTGAGGGATAGGGCTAGGGCTAGGGTTAGGGTTAATAACTACTAATACCATGGAACTGGACCTGAGGGCTAGGGATAGGGCTAGGGTTAGGGTTAATAACTACTAATACCATGGAACTGGACCTGAGGGCTAGGGATAGGGCTAGGGTTAGGGTTAATAACTACTAATACCATGGAACTGGACCTGAGGGCTAGGGCTAGGGTTAGGGTTAATAACTACTAATACCATGGAACTGGACCTGAGGGCTAGGGCTAGGGCTAGGGTTAGGGTTAATAACTACTAATACCATGGAACTGGACCTGAGGGCTAGGGATAGGGCTAGGGTTAGGGTTAATAACTACTAATACCATGGAACTGGACCTGAGGGCTAGGGTTAGGGTTAGGGTTAATAACTACTAATACCATGGAACTGGACCTGAGGGCTAGGGATAGGGCTAGGGTTAGGGTTAATAACTACTAATACCATGGAACTGGACCTGAGGGATAGGGCTAGGGTTAGGGTTAATAACTACTAATACCATGGAACTGGACCTGAGGGCTAGGGATAGGGCTAGGGTTAGGGTTAATAACTACTAATACCATGGAACTGGACCTGAGGGCTAGGGATAGGGCTAGGGTTAGGGTTAATAACTACTAATACCATGGAACTGGCCCTGAGGGCTAGGGCTAGGGCTAGGGTTAGGGTTAATAACTACTAATACCATGGAACTGGACCTGAGGGCTAGGGCTAGGGCTAGGGTTAGGGTTAATAACTACTAATACCATGGAACTGGACCTGAGGGCTAGGGCTAGGGCTAGGGTTAGGGTTAATAACTACTAATACCATGGAACTGGACCTGAGGGCTAGGGATAGGGCTAGGGTTAGGGTTAATAACTACTAATACCATGGAACTGGACCTGAGGGCTAGGGATAGGGCTAGGGTTAGGGTTAATAACTACTAATACCATGGAACTGGACCTGAGGGCTAGGGCTAGGGTTAGGGTTAATAACTACTAATACCATGGAACTGGACCTGAGGGCTAGGGCTAGGGCTAGGGTTAGGGTTAATAACTACTAATACCATGGAACTGGACCTGAGGGCTAGGGATAGGGCTAGGGTTAGGGTTAATAACTACTAATACCATGGAACTGGACCTGAGGGCTAGGGCTAGGGCTAGGGTTAGGGTTAATAACTACTAATACCATGGAACTGGACCTGAGGGATAGGGCTAGGGCTAGGGTTAGGGTTAATAACTACTAATACCATGGAACTGGACCTGAGGGCTAGGGCTAGGGTTAGGGTTAATAACTACTAATACCATGGAACTGGACCTGAGGGCTAGGGCTAGGGCTAGGGTTAGGGTTAATAACTACTAATACCATGGAACTGGACCTGAGGGCTAGGGTTAGGGTTAGGGTTAGGGTTAATAACTACTAATACCATGGAACTGGACCTGAGGGCTAGGGATAGGGCTAGGGTTAGGGTTAATAACTACTAATACCATGGAACTGGACCTGAGGGCTAGGGCTAGGGCTAGGGTTAGGGTTAATAACTACTAATACCATGGAACTGGACCTGAGGGCTAGGGCTATGGCTAGGGTTATGGTTAATAACTACTAATACCATGGAACTGGACCTGAGGGCTAGGGATAGGGCTAGGGTTAGGGTTAATAACTACTAATACCATGGAACTGGACCTGAGGGCTAGGGCTAGGGTTAGGGTTAATAACTACTAATACCATGGAACTGGACCTGAGGGCTAGGGCTAGGGATAGGGTTAATAACTACTAATACCATGGAACTGGACCTGAGGGCTAGGGATAGGGCTAGGGTTAGGGTTAATAACTACTAATACCATGGAACTGGACCTGAGGGCTAGGGTTAGGGTTAGGGTTAATAACTACTAATACCATGGAACTGGACCTGAGGGCTAGGGATAGGGCTAGGGTTAGGGTTAATAACTACTAATACCATGGAACTGGACCTGAGGGATAGGGCTAGGGTTAGGGTTAATAACTACTAATACCATGGAACTGGACCTGAGGGCTAGGGATAGGGCTAGGGTTAGGGTTAATAACTACTAATACCATGGAACTGGACCTGAGGGCTAGGGATAGGGCTAGGGTTAGGGTTAATAACTACTAATACCATGGAACTGGCCCTGAGGGCTAGGGCTAGGGCTAGGGTTAGGGTTAATAACTACTAATACCATGGAACTGGACCTGAGGGCTAGGGCTAGGGCTAGGGTTAGGGTTAATAACTACTAATACCATGGAACTGGACCTGAGGGCTAGGGCTAGGGCTAGGGTTAGGGTTAATAACTACTAATACCATGGAACTGGACCTGAGGGCTAGGGATAGGGCTAGGGTTAGGGTTAATAACTACTAATACCATGGAACTGGACCTGAGGGCTAGGGATAGGGCTAGGGTTAGGGTTAATAACTACTAATACCATGGAACTGGACCTGAGGGCTAGGGCTAGGGTTAGGGTTAATAACTACTAATACCATGGAACTGGACCTGAGGGCTAGGGCTAGGGCTAGGGTTAGGGTTAATAACTACTAATACCATGGAACTGGACCTGAGGGCTAGGGATAGGGCTAGGGTTAGGGTTAATAACTACTAATACCATGGAACTGGACCTGAGGGCTAGGGCTAGGGCTAGGGTTAGGGTTAATAACTACTAATACCATGGAACTGGACCTGAGGGCTAGGGCTAGGGATAGGGTTAATAACTACTAATACCATGGAACTGGACCTGAGGGCTAGGGATAGGGCTAGGGTTAGGGTTAATAACTACTAATACCATGGAACTGGACCTGAGGGCTAGGGCTAGGGCTAGGGTTAGGGTTAATAACTACTAATACCATGGAACTGGACCTGAGGGCTAGGGATAGGGCTAGGGTTAGGGTTAATAACTACTAATACCATGGAACTGGACCTGAGGGCTAGGGATAGGGCTAGGGTTAGGGTTAATAACTACTAATACCATGGAACTGGACCTGAGGGCTAGGGCTAGGGCTAGGGTTAGGGTTAATAACTACTAATACCATGGAACTGGACCTGAGGGCTAGGGCTAGGGCTAGGGTTAGGGTTAATAACTACTAATACCATGGAACTGGACCTGAGGGCTAGGGCTAGGGCTAGGGTTAGGGTTAATAACTACTAATACCATGGAACTGGACCTGAGGGCTAGGGATAGGGCTAGGGTTAGGGTTAATAACTACTAATACCATGGAACTGGACCTGAGGGCTAGGGCTAGGGCTAGGGTTAGGGTTAATAACTACTAATACCATGGAACTGGACCTGAGGGCTAGGGCTAGGGTTAGGGTTAATAACTACTAATACCATGGAACTGGACCTGAGGGCTAGGGCTAGGGCTAGGGTTAGGGTTAATAACTACTAATACCATGGAACTGGACCTGAGGGCTAGGGATAGGGCTAGGGTTAGGGTTAATAACTACTAATACCATGGAACTGGACCTGAGGGATAGGGCTAGGGCTAGGGTTAGGGTTAATAACTACTAATACCATGGAACTGGACCTGAGGGCTAGGGCTAGGGTTAGGGTTAATAACTACTAATACCATGGAACTGGACCTGAGGGCTAGGGCTAGGGCTAGGGTTAGGGTTAATAACTACTAATACCATGGAACTGGACCTGAGGGCTAGGGTTAGGGTTAGGGTTAGGGTTAATAACTACTAATACCATGGAACTGGACCTGAGGGCTAGGGATAGGGCTAGGGTTAGGGTTAATAACTACTAATACCATGGAACTGGACCTGAGGGCTAGGGCTAGGGCTAGGGTTAGGGTTAATAACTAATAATACCATGGAACTGGACCTGAGGGCTAGGGCTAGGGCTAGGGTTAGGGTTAATAACTACTAATACCATGGAACTGGACCTGAGGGCTAGGGCTAGGGGGGTTAATAACTACTAATACCATGGAACTGGACCTGAGGGCTAGGGCTAGGGTTAGGGTTAGGGTTAATAACTACTAATACCATGGAACTGGACCTGAGGGATAGGGCTAGGGTTAGGGTTAATAACTATAATACTATGGAACTGGACCTGAGGGCTAGGGATAGGGCTAGGGTTAGGGTTAATAACTACTAATACCATGGAACTGGACCTGAGGGCTAGGGCTAGGGTTAGGGTTAATAACTACTAATACCATGGAACTGGACCTGAGGGCTAGGGCTAGGGCTAGGGTTAGGGTTAATAACTACTAATACCATGGAACTGGACCTGAGGGCTAGGGATAGGGCTAGGGTTAGGGTTAATAACTACTAATACCATGGAACTGGACCTGAGGGATAGGGCTAGGGCTAGGGTTAGGGTTAATAACTACTAATACCATGGAACTGGACCTGAGGGCTAGGGCTAGGGTTAGGGTTAATAACTACTAATACCATGGAACTGGACCTGAGGGCTAGGGCTAGGGCTAGGGTTAGGGTTAATAACTACTAATACCATGGAACTGGACCTGAGGGCTAGGGTTAGGGTTAGGGTTAGGGTTAATAACTACTAATACCATGGAACTGGACCTGAGGGCTAGGGATAGGGCTAGGGTTAGGGTTAATAACTACTAATACCATGGAACTGGACCTGAGGGCTAGGGCTAGGGCTAGGGTTAGGGTTAATAACTACTAATACCATGGAACTGGACCTGAGGGCTAGGGATAGGGCTAGGGTTAGGGTTAATAACTACTAATACCATGGAACTGGACCTGAGGGCTAGGGCTAGGGTTAATAACTACTAATACCATGGAACTGGACCTGAGGGCTAGGGCTAGGGTTAGGGTTAGGGTTAATAACTACTAATACCATGGAACTGGACCTGAGGGATAGGGCTAGGGTTAGGGTTAATAACTATAATACTATGGAACTGGACCTGAGGGCTAGGGATAGGGCTAGGGTTAGGGTTAATAACTACTAATACCATGGAACTGGACCTGAGGGCTAGGGCTAGGGTTAGGGTTAATAACTACTAATACCATGGAACTGGACCTGAGGGCTAGGGCTAGGGCTAGGGTTAGGGTTAATAACTACTAATACCATGGAACTGGACCTGAGGGCTAGGGATAGGGCTAGGGTTAGGGTTAATAACTACTAATACCATGGAACTGGACCTGAGGGATAGGGCTAGGGCTAGGGTTAGGGTTAATAACTACTAATACCATGGAACTGGACCTGAGGGCTAGGGCTAGGGTTAGGGTTAATAACTACTAATACCATGGAACTGGACCTGAGGGCTAGGGCTAGGGCTAGGGTTAGGGTTAATAACTACTAATACCATGGAACTGGACCTGAGGGCTAGGGTTAGGGTTAGGGTTAGGGTTAATAACTACTAATACCATGGAACTGGACCTGAGGGCTAGGGATAGGGCTAGGGTTAGGGTTAATAACTACTAATACCATGGAACTGGACCTGAGGGCTAGGGCTAGGGCTAGGGTTAGGGTTAATAACTAATAATACCATGGAACTGGACCTGAGGGCTAGGGCTAGGGCTAGGGTTAGGGTTAATAACTACTAATACCATGGAACTGGACCTGAGGGCTAGGGATAGGGCTAGGGTTAGGGTTAATAACTACTAATACCATGGAACTGGACCTGAGGGCTAGGGCTAGGGTTAGGGTTAATAACTACTAATACCATGGAACTGGACCTGAGGGCTAGGGCTAGGGCTAGGGTTAGGGTTAATAACTACTAATACCATGGAACTGGACCTGAGGGCTAGGGATAGGGCTAGGGTTAGGGTTAATAACTACTAATACCATGGAACTGGACCTGAGGGATAGGGCTAGGGCTAGGGTTAGGGTTAATAACTACTAATACCATGGAACTGGACCTGAGGGCTAGGGCTAGGGTTAGGGTTAATAACTACTAATACCATGGAACTGGACCTGAGGGCTAGGGCTAGGGCTAGGGTTAGGGTTAATAACTACTAATACCATGGAACTGGACCTGAGGGCTAGGGTTAGGGTTAGGGTTAGGGTTAATAACTACTAATACCATGGAACTGGACCTGAGGGCTAGGGATAGGGCTAGGGTTAGGGTTAATAACTACTAATACCATGGAACTGGACCTGAGGGCTAGGGCTAGGGCTAGGGTTAGGGTTAATAACTACTAATACCATGGAACTGGACCTGAGGGCTAGGGCTATGGCTAGGGTTAGGGTTAATAACTACTAATACCATGGAACTGGACCTGAGGGCTAGGGATAGGGCTAGGGTTAGGGTTAATAACTACTAATACCATGGAACTGGACCTGAGGGCTAGGGCTAGGGTTAGGGTTAATAACTACTAATACCATGGAACTGGACCTGAGGGCTAGGGCTAGGGATAGGGTTAATAACTACTAATACCATGGAACTGGACCTGAGGGCTAGGGATAGGGCTAGGGTTAGGGTTAATAACTACTAATACCATGGAACTGGACCTGAGGGCTAGGGATAGGGCTAGGGTTAGGGTTAATAACTACTAATACCATGGAACTGGACCTGAGGGATAGGGCTAGGGCTAGGGTTAGGGTTAATAACTACTAATACCATGGAACTGGACCTGAGGGCTAGGGCTAGGGTTAGGGTTAATAACTACTAATACCATGGAACTGGACCTGAGGGCTAGGGCTAGGGCTAGGGTTAGGGTTAATAACTACTAATACCATGGAACTGGACCTGAGGGCTAGGGTTAGGGTTAGGGTTAGGGTTAATAACTACTAATACCATGGAACTGGACCTGAGGGCTAGGGATAGGGCTAGGGTTAGGGTTAATAACTACTAATACCATGGAACTGGACCTGAGGGCTAGGGCTAGGGCTAGGGTTAGGGTTAATAACTACTAATACCATGGAACTGGACCTGAGGGCTAGGGCTATGGCTAGGGTTAGGGTTAATAACTACTAATACCATGGAACTGGACCTGAGGGCTAGGGATAGGGCTAGGGTTAGGGTTAATAACTACTAATACCATGGAACTGGACCTGAGGGCTAGGGCTAGGGTTAGGGTTAATAACTACTAATACCATGGAACTGGACCTGAGGGCTAGGGCTAGGGATAGGGTTAATAACTACTAATACCATGGAACTGGACCTGAGGGCTAGGGATAGGGCTAGGGTTAGGGTTAATAACTACTAATACCATGGAACTGGACCTGAGGGCTAGGGTTAGGGTTAGGGTTAATAACTACTAATACCATGGAACTGGACCTGAGGGCTAGGGATAGGGCTAGGGTTAGGGTTAATAACTACTAATACCATGGAACTGGACCTGAGGGATAGGGCTAGGGTTAGGGTTAATAACTACTAATACCATGGAACTGGACCTGAGGGCTAGGGATAGGGCTAGGGTTAGGGTTAATAACTACTAATACCATGGAACTGGACCTGAGGGCTAGGGATAGGGCTAGGGTTAGGGTTAATAACTACTAATACCATGGAACTGGCCCTGAGGGCTAGGGCTAGGGCTAGGGTTAGGGTTAATAACTACTAATACCATGGAACTGGACCTGAGGGCTAGGGCTAGGGCTAGGGTTAGGGTTAATAACTACTAATACCATGGAACTGGACCTGAGGGCTAGGGCTAGGGCTAGGGTTAGGGTTAATAACTACTAATACCATGGAACTGGACCTGAGGGCTAGGGATAGGGCTAGGGTTAGGGTTAATAACTACTAATACCATGGAACTGGACCTGAGGGCTAGGGATAGGGCTAGGGTTAGGGTTAATAACTACTAATACCATGGAACTGGACCTGAGGGCTAGGGCTAGGGTTAGGGTTAATAACTACTAATACCATGGAACTGGACCTGAGGGCTAGGGCTAGGGCTAGGGTTAGGGTTAATAACTACTAATACCATGGAACTGGACCTGAGGGCTAGGGATAGGGCTAGGGTTAGGGTTAATAACTACCAATACCATGGAACTGGACCTGAGGGCTAGGGCTAGGGCTAGGGTTAGGGTTAATAACTACTAATACCATGGAACTGGACCTGAGGGATAGGGCTAGGGCTAGGGTTAGGGTTAATAACTACTAATACCATGGAACTGGACCTGAGGGCTAGGGCTAGGGTTAGGGTTAATAACTACTAATACCATGGAACTGGACCTGAGGGCTAGGGCTAGGGCTAGGGTTAGGGTTAATAACTACTAATACCATGGAACTGGACCTGAGGGCTAGGGCTAGGGCTAGGGTTAGGGTTAATAACTACTAATACCATGGAACTGGACCTGAGGGCTAGGGATAGGGCTAGGGTTAGGGTTAATAACTACTAATACCATGGAACTGGACCTGAGGGCTAGGGCTAGGGCTAGGGTTAGGGTTAATAACTACTAATACCATGGAACTGGACCTGAGGGATAGGGCTAGGGCTAGGGTTAGGGTTAATAACTACTAATACCATGGAACTGGACCTGAGGGCTAGGGCTAGGGTTAGGGTTAATAACTACTAATACCATGGAACTGGACCTGAGGGCTAGGGCTAGGGCTAGGGTTAGGGTTAATAACTACTAATACCATGGAACTGGACCTGAGGGCTAGGGTTAGGGTTAGGGTTAGGGTTAATAACTACTAATACCATGGAACTGGACCTGAGGGCTAGGGATAGGGCTAGGGTTAGGGTTAATAACTACTAATACCATGGAACTGGACCTGAGGGCTAGGGCTAGGGCTAGGGTTAGGGTTAATAACTACTAATACCATGGAACTGGACCTGAGGGCTAGGGCTATGGCTAGGGTTAGGGTTAATAACTACTAATACCATGGAACTGGACCTGAGGGCTAGGGATAGGGCTAGGGTTAGGGTTAATAACTACTAATACCATGGAACTGGACCTGAGGGCTAGGGCTAGGGTTAGGGTTAATAACTACTAATACCATGGAACTGGACCTGAGGGCTAGGGCTAGGGATAGGGTTAATAACTACTAATACCATGGAACTGGACCTGAGGGCTAGGGATAGGGCTAGGGTTAGGGTTAATAACTACTAATACCATGGAACTGGACCTGAGGGCTAGGGTTAGGGTTAGGGTTAATAACTACTAATACCATGGAACTGGACCTGAGGGCTAGGGATAGGGCTAGGGTTAGGGTTAATAACTACTAATACCATGGAACTGGACCTGAGGGATAGGGCTAGGGTTAGGGTTAATAACTACTAATACCATGGAACTGGACCTGAGGGCTAGGGATAGGGCTAGGGTTAGGGTTAATAACTACTAATACCATGGAACTGGACCTGAGGGCTAGGGATAGGGCTAGGGTTAGGGTTAATAACTACTAATACCATGGAACTGGCCCTGAGGGCTAGGGCTAGGGCTAGGGTTAGGGTTAATAACTACTAATACCATGGAACTGGACCTGAGGGCTAGGGCTAGGGCTAGGGTTAGGGTTAATAACTACTAATACCATGGAACTGGACCTGAGGGCTAGGGCTAGGGCTAGGGTTAGGGTTAATAACTACTAATACCATGGAACTGGACCTGAGGGCTAGGGATAGGGCTAGGGTTAGGGTTAATAACTACTAATACCATGGAACTGGACCTGAGGGCTAGGGATAGGGCTAGGGTTAGGGTTAATAACTACTAATACCATGGAACTGGACCTGAGGGCTAGGGCTAGGGTTAGGGTTAATAACTACTAATACCATGGAACTGGACCTGAGGGCTAGGGCTAGGGCTAGGGTTAGGGTTAATAACTACTAATACCATGGAACTGGACCTGAGGGCTAGGGATAGGGCTAGGGTTAGGGTTAATAACTACTAATACCATGGAACTGGACCTGAGGGCTAGGGCTAGGGCTAGGGTTAGGGTTAATAACTACTAATACCATGGAACTGGACCTGAGGGCTAGGGCTAGGGATAGGGTTAATAACTACTAATACCATGGAACTGGACCTGAGGGCTAGGGATAGGGCTAGGGTTAGGGTTAATAACTACTAATACCATGGAACTGGACCTGAGGGCTAGGGCTAGGGCTAGGGTTAGGGTTAATAACTACTAATACCATGGAACTGGACCTGAGGGCTAGGGATAGGGCTAGGGTTAGGGTTAATAACTACTAATACCATGGAACTGGACCTGAGGGCTAGGGATAGGGCTAGGGTTAGGGTTAATAACTACTAATACCATGGAACTGGACCTGAGGGCTAGGGCTAGGGCTAGGGTTAGGGTTAATAACTACTAATACCATGGAACTGGACCTGAGGGCTAGGGCTAGGGCTAGGGTTAGGGTTAATAACTACTAATACCATGGAACTGGACCTGAGGGCTAGGGCTAGGGCTAGGGTTAGGGTTAATAACTACTAATACCATGGAACTGGACCTGAGGGCTAGGGATAGGGCTAGGGTTAGGGTTAATAACTACTAATACCATGGAACTGGACCTGAGGGATAGGGCTAGGGCTAGGGTTAGGGTTAATAACTACTAATACCATGGAACTGGACCTGAGGGCTAGGGCTAGGGTTAGGGTTAATAACTACTAATACCATGGAACTGGACCTGAGGGCTAGGGCTAGGGCTAGGGTTAGGGTTAATAACTACTAATACCATGGAACTGGACCTGAGGGCTAGGGATAGGGCTAGGGTTAGGGTTAATAACTACTAATACCATGGAACTGGACCTGAGGGATAGGGCTAGGGCTAGGGTTAGGGTTAATAACTACTAATACCATGGAACTGGACCTGAGGGCTAGGGCTAGGGTTAGGGTTAATAACTACTAATACCATGGAACTGGACCTGAGGGCTAGGGCTAGGGCTAGGGTTAGGGTTAATAACTACTAATACCATGGAACTGGACCTGAGGGCTAGGGTTAGGGTTAGGGTTAGGGTTAATAACTACTAATACCATGGAACTGGACCTGAGGGCTAGGGATAGGGCTAGGGTTAGGGTTAATAACTACTAATACCATGGAACTGGACCTGAGGGCTAGGGCTAGGGCTAGGGTTAGGGTTAATAACTACTAATACCATGGAACTGGACCTGAGGGCTAGGGATAGGGCTAGGGTTAGGGTTAATAACTACTAATACCATGGAACTGGACCTGAGGGCTAGGGATAGGGCTAGGGTTAGGGTTAATAACTACTAATACCATGGAACTGGACCTGAGGGCTAGGGCTAGGGTTAGGGTTAATAACTACTAATACCATGGAACTGGACCTGAGGGCTAGGGCTAGGGATAGGGTTAATAACTACTAATACCATGGAACTGGACCTGAGGGCTAGGGATAGGGCTAGGGTTAGGGTTAATAACTACTAATACCATGGAACTGGACCTGAGGGCTAGGGTTAGGGTTAGGGTTAATAACTACTAATACCATGGAACTGGACCTGAGGGCTAGGGATAGGGCTAGGGTTAGGGTTAATAACTACTAATACCATGGAACTGGACCTGAGGGATAGGGCTAGGGTTAGGGTTAATAACTACTAATACCATGGAACTGGACCTGAGGGCTAGGGATAGGGCTAGGGTTAGGGTTAATAACTACTAATACCATGGAACTGGACCTGAGGGCTAGGGATAGGGCTAGGGTTAGGGTTAATAACTACTAATACCATGGAACTGGACCTGAGGGCTAGGGCTAGGGCTAGGGTTAGGGTTAATAACTACTAATACCATGGAACTGGACCTGAGGGCTAGGGCTAGGGCTAGGGTTAGGGTTAATAACTACTAATACCATGGAACTGGACCTGAGGGCTAGGGCTAGGGCTAGGGTTAGGGTTAATAACTACTAATACCATGGAACTGGACCTGAGGGCTAGGGATAGGGCTAGGGTTAGGGTTAATAACTACTAATACCATGGAACTGGACCTGAGGGCTAGGGCTAGGGCTAGGGTTAGGGTTAATAACTACTAATACCATGGAACTGGACCTGAGGGCTAGGGCTAGGGCTAGGGTTAGGGTTAATAACTACTAATACCATGGAACTGGACCTGAGGGCTAGGGATAGGGCTAGGGTTAGGGTTAATAACTACTAATACCATGGAACTGGACCTGAGGGCTAGGGCTAGGGCTAGGGTTAGGGTTAATAACTACTAATACCATGGAACTGGACCTGAGGGCTAGGGCTAGGGATAGGGTTAATAACTACTAATACCATGGAACTGGACCTGAGGGCTAGGGATAGGGCTAGGGTTAGGGTTAATAACTACTAATACCATGGAACTGGACCTGAGGGCTAGGGCTAGGGCTAGGGTTAGGGTTAATAACTACTAATACCATGGAACTGGACCTGAGGGCTAGGGATAGGGCTAGGGTTAGGGTTAATAACTACTAATACCATGGAACTGGACCTGAGGGCTAGGGATAGGGCTAGGGTTAGGGTTAATAACTACTAATACCATGGAACTGGACCTGAGGGCTAGGGCTAGGGCTAGGGTTAGGGTTAATAACTACTAATACCATGGAACTGGACCTGAGGGCTAGGGCTAGGGCTAGGGTTAGGGTTAATAACTACTAATACCATGGAACTGGACCTGAGGGCTAGGGCTAGGGCTAGGGTTAGGGTTAATAACTACTAATACCATGGAACTGGACCTGAGGGCTAGGGATAGGGCTAGGGTTAGGGTTAATAACTACTAATACCATGGAACTGGACCTGAGGGCTAGGGATAGGGCTAGGGTTAGGGTTAATAACTACTAATACCATGGAACTGGACCTGAGGGCTAGGGCTAGGGCTAGGGTTAGGGTTAATAACTACTAATACCATGGAACTGGACCTGAGGGCTAGGGCTAGGGCTAGGGTTAGGGTTAATAACTACTAATACCATGGAACTGGACCTGAGGGCTAGGGATAGGGCTAGGGTTAGGGTTAATAACTACTAATACCATGGAACTGGACCTGAGGGCTAGGGCTAGGGCTAGGGTTAGGGTTAATAACTACTAATACCATGGAACTGGACCTGAGGGCTAGGGATAGGGCTAGGGTTAGGGTTAATAACTACTAATACCATGGAATTGGACCTGAGGGCTAGGGATAGGGCTAGGGTTAGGGTTAATAACTACTAATACCATGGAACTGGACCTGAGGGATAGGGCTAGGGCTAGGGTTAGGGTTAATAACTACTAATACCATGGAACTGGACCTGAGGGCTAGGGATAGGGCTAGGGCTAGGGTTAATAACTACTAATACCATGGAACTGGACCTGAGGGCTAGGGTTAGGGTTAGGGTTAATAACTACTAATACCATGGAATTGGACCTGAGGGCTAGGGATAGGGCTAGGGTTAGGGTTAATAACTACTAATACCATGGAACTGGACCTGAGGGATAGGGCTAGGGCTAGGGTTAGGGTTATAACTACTAATACCATGGAACTGGACCTGAGGGCTAGGGCTAGGGCTAGGGTTAGGGTTAATAACTACTAATACCATGGAACTGGACCTGAGGGCTAGGGCTAGGGCTAGGGTTAGGGTTAATAACTACTAATACCATGGAACTGGACCTGAGGGCTAGGGCTAGGGCTAGGGTTAGGGTTAATAACTACTAATACCATGGAACTGGACCTGAGGGCTAGGGATAGGGCTAGGGTTAGGGTTAATAACTACTAATACCATGGAACTGGACCTGAGGGCTAGGGCTAGGGCTAGGGTTAGGGTTAATAACTACTAATACCATGGAACTGGACCTGAGGGCTAGGGCTAGGGCTAGGGTTAGGGTTAATAACTACTAATACCATGGAACTGGACCTGAGGGCTAGGGCTAGGGCTAGGGTTAGGGTTAATAACTACTAATACCATGGAACTGGACCTGAGGGCTAGGGCTAGGGCTAGGGTTAGGGTTAATAACTACTAATACCATGGAACTGGACCTGAGGGCTAGGGCTAGGGCTAGGGTTAGGGTTAATAACTACTAATACCATGGAACTGGACCTGAGGGCTAGGGATAGGGCTAGGGTTAGGGTTAATAACTACTAATACCATGGAACTGGACCTGAGGGCTAGGGCTAGGGCTAGGGTTAGGGTTAATAACTACTAATACCATGGAACTGGACCTGAGGGCTAGGGATAGGGCTAGGGTTAGGGTTAATAACTACTAATACCATGGAACTGGACCTGAGGGCTAGGGCTAGGGCTAGGGTTAGGGTTAATAACTACTAATACCATGGAACTGGACCTGAGGGCTAGGGCTAGGGCTAGGGCTAGGGTTAGGGTTAATAACTACTAATACCATGGAACTGGACCTGAGGGCTAGGGATAGGGCTAGGGTTAGGGTTAATAACTACTAATACCATGGAACTGGACCTGAGGGCTAGGGCTAGGGCTAGGGTTAGGGTTAATAACTACTAATACCATGGAACTGGACCTGAGGGCTAGGGCTAGGGATAGGGTTAATAACTACTAATACCATGGAACTGGACCTGAGGGCTAGGGATAGGGCTAGGGTTAGGGTTAATAACTACTAATACCATGGAACTGGACCTGAGGGCTAGGGCTAGGGCTAGGGTTAGGGTTAATAACTACTAATACCATGGAACTGGACCTGAGGGCTAGGGATAGGGCTAGGGTTAGGGTTAATAACTACTAATACCATGGAACTGGACCTGAGGGCTAGGGATAGGGCTAGGGTTAGGGTTAATAACTACTAATACCATGGAACTGGACCTGAGGGCTAGGGCTAGGGCTAGGGTTAGGGTTAATAACTACTAATACCATGGAACTGGACCTGAGGGCTAGGGCTAGGGCTAGGGTTAGGGTTAATAACTACTAATACCATGGAACTGGACCTGAGGGCTAGGGCTAGGGCTAGGGTTAGGGTTAATAACTACTAATACCATGGAACTGGACCTGAGGGCTAGGGATAGGGCTAGGGTTAGGGTTAATAACTACTAATACCATGGAACTGGACCTGAGGGCTAGGGATAGGGCTAGGGTTAGGGTTAATAACTACTAATACCATGGAACTGGACCTGAGGGCTAGGGATAGGGCTAGGGTTAGGGTTAATAACTACTAATACCATGGAACTGGACCTGAGGGCTAGGGCTAGGGCTAGGGTTAGGGTTAATAACTACTAATACCATGGAACTGGACCTGAGGGCTAGGGATAGGGCTAGGGTTAGGGTTAATAACTACTAATACCATGGAACTGGACCTGAGGGCTAGGGATAGGGCTAGGGTTAGGGTTAATAACTACTAATACCATGGAACTGGACCTGAGGGCTAGGGCTAGGGCTAGGGTTAGGGTTAATAACTACTAATACCATGGAATTGGACCTGAGGGCTAGGGATAGGGCTAGGGTTAGGGTTAATAACTACTAATACCATGGAACTGGACCTGAGGGATAGGGCTAGGGCTAGGGTTAGGGTTAATAACTACTAATACCATGGAACTGGACCTGAGGGCTAGGGATAGGGCTAGGGCTAGGGTTAATAACTACTAATACCATGGAACTGGACCTGAGGGCTAGGTTTAGGGTTAGGGTTAATAACTACTAATACCATGGAATTGGACCTGAGGGCTAGGGATAGGGCTAGGGTTAGGGTTAATAACTACTAATACCATGGAACTGGACCTGAGGGATAGGGCTAGGGCTAGGGTTAGGGTTAATAACTACTAATACCATGGAACTGGACCTGAGGGCTAGGGTTAGTGCTAGGGTTAGGGTTAATAACTACTAATACCATGGAACTGGACCTGAGGGCTAGGGCTAGGGCTAGGGTTAGGGTTAATAACTACTAATACCATGGAACTGGACCTGAGGGCTAGGGATAGGGCTAGGGTTAGGGTTAATAACTACTAATACCATGGAACTGGACCTGAGGGCTAGGGCTAGGGCTAGGGTTAGGGTTAATAACTACTAATACCATGGAACTGGACCTGAGGGCTAGGGCTAGGGCTAGGGTTAGGGTTAATAACTACTAATACCATGGAACTGGACCTGAGGGCTAGGGCTAGGGCTAGGGTTAGGGTTAATAACTACTAATACCATGGAACTGGACCTGAGGGCTAGGGCTAGGGCTAGGGTTAGGGTTAATAACTACTAATACCATGGAACTGGACCTGAGGGCTAGGGCTAGGGCTAGGGTTAGGGTTAATAACTACTAATACCATGGAACTGGACCTGAGGGCTAGGGCTAGGGCTAGGGTTAGGGTTAATAACTACTAATACCATGGAACTGGACCTGAGGGCTAGGGATAGGGCTAGGGTTAGGGTTAATAACTACTAATACCATGGAACTGGACCTGAGGGCTAGGGCTAGGGCTAGGGTTAGGGTTAATAACTACTAATACCATGGAACTGGACCTGAGGGCTAGGGATAGGGCTAGGGTTAGGGTTAATAACTACTAATACCATGGAACTGGACCTGAGGGCTAGGGCTAGGGCTAGGGTTAGGGTTAATAACTACTAATACCATGGAACTGGACCTGAGGGCTAGGGCTAGGGCTAGGGTTAGGGTTAATAACTACTAATACCATGGAACTGGACCTGAGGGCTAGGGCTAGGGCTAGGGTTAGGGTTAATAACTACTAATACCATGGAACTGGACCTGAGGGCTAGGGCTAGGGCTAGGGTTAGGGTTAATAACTACTAATACCATGGAACTGGACCTGAGGGCTAGGGCTAGGGATAGGGTTAATAACTACTAATACCATGGAACTGGACCTGAGGGCTAGGGATAGGGCTAGGGTTAGGGTTAATAACTACTAATACCATGGAACTGGACCTGAGGGCTAGGGATAGGGCTAGGGTTAGGGTTAATAACTACTAATACCATGGAACTGGACCTGAGGGCTAGGGATAGGGCTAGGGTTAGGGTTAATAACTACTAATACCATGGAACTGGACCTGAGGGCTAGGGCTAGGGCTAGGGTTAGGGTTAATAACTACTAATACCATGGAACTGGACCTGAGGGCTAGGGATAGGGCTAGGGTTAGGGTTAATAACTACTAATACCATGGAACTGGACCTGAGGGCTAGGAATAGGGCTAGGGTTAGGGTTAATAACTACTAATACCATGGAACTGGACCTGAGGGCTAGGGCTAGGGCTAGGGTTAGGGTTAATAACTACTAATACCATGGAATTGGACCTGAGGGCTAGGGATAGGGCTAGGGTTAGGGTTAATAACTACTAATACCATGGAACTGGACCTGAGGGATAGGGCTAGGGCTAGGGTTAGGGTTAATAACTACTAATACCATGGAACTGGACCTGAGGGCTAGGGATAGGGCTAGGGCTAGGGTTAATAACTACTAATACCATGGAACTGGACCTGAGGGCTAGGTTTAGGGTTAGGGTTAATAACTACTAATACCATGGAATTGGACCTGAGGGCTAGGGATAGGGCTAGGGTTAGGGTTAATAACTACTAATACCATGGAACTGGACCTGAGGGATAGGGCTAGGGCTAGGGTTAGGGTTAATAACTACTAATACCATGGAACTGGACCTGAGGGCTAGGGTTAGTGCTAGGGTTAGGGTTAATAACTACTAATACCATGGAACTGGACCTGAGGGCTAGGGCTAGGGCTAGGGTTAGGGTTAATAACTACTAATACCATGGAACTGGACCTGAGGGCTAGGGATAGGGCTAGGGTTAGGGTTAATAACTACTAATACCATGGAACTGGACCTGAGGGCTAGGGATAGGGCTAGGGTTAGGGTTAATAACTACTAATACCATGGAACTGGACCTGAGGGCTAGGGCTAGGGCTAGGGTTAGGGTTAATAACTACTAATACCATGGAACTGGACCTGAGGGCTAGGGATAGGGCTAGGGTTAGGGTTAATAACTACTAATACCATGGAACTGGACCTGAGGGCTAGGGCTAGGGCTAGGGTTAGGGTTAATAACTACTAATACCATGGAACTGGACCTGAGGGCTAGGGATAGGGCTAGGGTTAGGGTTAATAACTACTAATACCATGGAACTGGACCTGAGGGCTAGGGCTAGGGCTAGGGTTAGGGTTAATAACTGCTAATACCATGGAACTGGACCTGAGGGCTAGGGCTAGGGCTAGGGTTAGGGTTAATAACTACTAATACCATGGAACTGGACCTGAGGGCTAGGGATAGGGCTAGGGTTAGGGTTAATAACTACTAATACCATGGAACTGGACCTGAGGGCTAGGGCTAGGGCTAGGGTTAGGGTTAATAACTACTAATACCATGGAACTGGACCTGAGGGCTAGGGCTAGGGATAGGGTTAATAACTACTAATACCATGGAACTGGACCTGAGGGCTAGGGATAGGGCTAGGGTTAGGGTTAATAACTACTAATACCATGGAACTGGACCTGAGGGCTAGGGCTAGGGCTAGGGTTAGGGTTAATAACTACTAATACCATGGAACTGGACCTGAGGGCTAGGGATAGGGCTAGGGTTAGGGTTAATAACTACTAATACCATGGAACTGGACCTGAGGGCTAGGGATAGGGCTAGGGTTAGGGTTAATAACTACTAATACCATGGAACTGGACCTGAGGGCTAGGGCTAGGGCTAGGGTTAGGGTTAATAACTACTAATACCATGGAACTGGACCTGAGGGCTAGGGCTAGGGCTAGGGTTAGGGTTAATAACTACTAATACCATGGAACTGGACCTGAGGGCTAGGGCTAGGGCTAGGGTTAGGGTTAATAACTACTAATACCATGGAACTGGACCTGAGGGCTAGGGATAGGGCTAGGGTTAGGGTTAATAACTACTAATACCATGGAACTGGACCTGAGGGCTAGGGATAGGGCTAGGGTTAGGGTTAATAACTACTAATACCATGGAACTGGACCTGAGGGCTAGGGCTAGGGCTAGGGTTAGGGTTAATAACTACTAATACCATGGAACTGGACCTGAGGGCTAGGGATAGGGCTAGGGTTAGGGTTAATAACTACTAATACCATGGAACTGGACCTGAGGGCTAGGGATAGGGCTAGGGTTAGGGTTAATAACTACTAATACCATGGAACTGGACCTGAGGGCTAGGGCTAGGGCTAGGGTTAGGGTTAATAACTACTAATACCATGGAATTGGACCTGAGGGCTAGGGATAGGGCTAGGGTTAGGGTTAATAACTACTAATACCATGGAACTGGACCTGAGGGATAGGGCTAGGGCTAGGGTTAGGGTTAATAACTACTAATACCATGGAACTGGACCTGAGGGCTAGGGCTAGGGCTAGGGTTAGGGTTAATAACTACTAATACCATGGAACTGGACCTGAGGGCTAGGGATAGGGCTAGGGTTAGGGTTAATAACTACTAATACCATGGAACTGGACCTGAGGGCTAGGGCTAGGATAGGGTTAATAACTACTAATACCATGGAACTGGACCTGAGGGCTAGGGATAGGGCTAGGGTTAGGGTTAATAACTACTAATACCATGGAACTGGACCTGAGGGCTAGGGCTAGGGCTAGGGTTAGGGTTAATAACTACTAATACCATGGAACTGGACCTGAGGGCTAGGGATAGGGCTAGGGTTAGGGTTAATAACTACTAATACCATGGAACTGGACCTGAGGGCTAGGGATAGGGCTAGGGTTAGGGTTAATAACTACTAATACCATGGAACTGGACCTGAGGGCTAGGGCTAGGGCTAGGGTTAGGGTTAATAACTACTAATACCATGGAACTGGACCTGAGGGCTAGGGCTAGGGCTAGGGTTAGGGTTAATAACTACTAATACCATGGAACTGGACCTGAGGGCTAGGGCTAGGGCTAGGGTTAGGGTTAATAACTACTAATACCATGGAACTGGACCTGAGGGCTAGGGATAGGGCTAGGGTTAGGGTTAATAACTACTAATACCATGGAACTGGACCTGAGGGATAGGGCTAGGGCTAGGGTTAGGGTTAATAACTACTAATACCATGGAACTGGACCTGAGGGCTAGGGATAGGGCTAGGGTTAGGGTTAATAACTACTAATACCATGGAACTGGACCTGAGGGCTAGGGATAGGGCTAGGGTTAGGGTTAATAACTATTAATACCATGGAACTGGACCTGAGGGCTAGGGCTAGGGATAGGGTTAATAACTACTAATACCATGGAACTGGACCTGAGGGCTAGGGCTAGGGCTAGGGTTAGGGTTAATAACTACTAATACCATGGAACTGGACCTGAGGGCTAGGGCTAGGGCTAGGGTTAGGGTTAATAACTACTAATACCATGGAACTGGACCTGAGGGCTAGGGCTAGGGCTAGGGTTAGGGTTAATAACTACTAATACCATGGAACTGGACCTGAGGGCTAGGGCTAGGGCTAGGGTTAGGGTTAATAACTACTAATACCATGGAACTGGACCTGAGGGCTAGGGCTAGGGCTAGGGTTAGGGTTAATAACTACTAATACCATGGAACTGGACCTGAGGGCTAGGGATAGGGCTAGGGTTAGGGTTAATAACTACTAATACCATGGAACTGGACCTGAGGGATAGGGCTAGGGCTAGGGTTAGGGTTAATAACTACTAATACCATGGAACTGGACCTGAGGGCTAGGGATAGGGCTAGGGTTAGGGTTAATAACTACTAATACCATGGAACTGGACCTGAGGGCTAGGGATAGGGCTAGGGTTAGGGTTAATAACTATTAATACCATGGAACTGGACCTGAGGGCTAGGGCTAGGGATAGGGTTACTACTAATACCATGGAACTGGACCTGAGGGCTAGGGCTAGGGCTAGGGTTAGGGTTAATAACTACTAATACCATGGAACTGGACCTGAGGGCTAGGGCTAGGGCTAGGGTTAGGGTTAATAACTACTAATACCATGGAACTGGACCTGAGGGCTAGGGCTAGGGTTAGGGTTAATAACTACTAATACCATGGAACTGGACCTGAGGGCTAGGGTTAGGGCTAGGGTTAGGGTTAATAACTACTAATACCATGGAACTGGACCTGAGGGCTAGGGATAGGGCTAGGGTTAGGGTTAATAACTACTAATACCATGGAACTGGACCTGAGGGCTAGGGATAGGGCTAGGGTTAGGGTTAATAACTACTAATACCATGGAACTGGACCTGAGGGCTAGGGATAGGGCTAGGGTTAGGGTTAATAACTACTAATACCATGGAACTGGACCTGAGGGCTAGGGCTAGGGCTAGGGTTAGGGTTAATAACTACTAATACCATGGAACTGGACCTGAGGGCTAGGGCTAGGGCTAGGGTTAGGGTTAATAACTACTAATACCATGGAACTGGACCTGAGGGCTAGGGCTAGGGCTAGGGTTAGGGTTAATAACTACTAATACCATGGAACTGGACCTGAGGGCTAGGGATAGGGCTAGGGTTACTACTAATACCATGGAACTGGACCTGAGGGCTAGGGATAGGGCTAGGGTTAGGGTTAATAACTACTAATACCATGGAACTGGACCTGAGGTGGACCTGAGGGCTAGGGATAGGGCTAGGGTTAGGGTTAATAACTACTAATACCATGGAACTGGACCTGAGGGCTAGGGATAGGGCTAGGGTTAGGGTTAATAACTATTAATACCATGGAACTGGACCTGAGGGCTAGGGCTAGGGATAGGGTTAATAACTACTAATACCATGGAACTGGACCTGAGGGCTAGGGCTAGGGCTAGGGTTAGGGTTAATAACTACTAATACCATGGAACTGGACCTGAGGGCTAGGGCTAGGGCTAGGGTTAGGGTTAATAACTACTAATACCATGGAACTGGACCTGAGGGCTAGGGCTAGGGCTAGGGTTAGGGTTAATAACTACTAATACCATGGAACTGGACCTGAGGGCTAGGGCTAGGGCTAGGGTTAGGGTTAATAACTACTAATACCATGGAACTGGACCTGAGGGCTAGGGCTAGGGCTAGGGTTAGGGTTAATAACTACTAATACCATGGAACTGGACCTGAGGGCTAGGGATAGGGCTAGGGTTAGGGTTAATAACTACTAATACCATGGAACTGGACCTGAGGGATAGGGCTAGGGCTAGGGTTAGGGTTAATAACTACTAATACCATGGAACTGGACCTGAGGGCTAGGGATAGGGCTAGGGTTAGGGTTAATAACTACTAATACCATGGAACTGGACCTGAGGGCTAGGGATAGGGCTAGGGTTAGGGTTAATAACTATTAATACCATGGAACTGGACCTGAGGGCTAGGGCTAGGGATAGGGTTACTACTAATACCATGGAACTGGACCTGAGGGCTAGGGCTAGGGCTAGGGTTAGGGTTAATAACTACTAATACCATGGAACTGGACCTGAGGGCTAGGGCTAGGGCTAGGGTTAGGGTTAATAACTACTAATACCATGGAACTGGACCTGAGGGCTAGGGCTAGGGTTAGGGTTAATAACTACTAATACCATGGAACTGGACCTGAGGGCTAGGGTTAGGGCTAGGGTTAGGGTTAATAACTACTAATACCATGGAACTGGACCTGAGGGCTAGGGATAGGGCTAGGGTTAGGGTTAATAACTACTAATACCATGGAACTGGACCTGAGGGCTAGGGCTAGGGCTAGGGTTAGGGTTAATAACTACTAATACCATGGAACTGGACCTGAGGGCTAGGGATAGGGCTAGGGTTAGGGTTAATAACTACTAATACCATGGAACTGGACCTGAGGGATAGGGCTAGGGCTAGGGTTAGGGTTAATAACTACTAATACCATGGAACTGGACCTGAGGGCTAGGGATAGGGCTAGGGTTAGGGTTAATAACTACTAATACCATGGAACTGGACCTGAGGGCTAGGGATAGGGCTAGGGTTAGGGTTAATAACTATTAATACCATGGAACTGGACCTGAGGGCTAGGGCTAGGGATAGGGTTAATAACTACTAATACCATGGAACTGGACCTGAGGGCTAGGGCTAGGGCTAGGGTTAGGGTTAATAACTACTAATACCATGGAACTGGACCTGAGGGCTAGGGCTAGGGCTAGGGTTAGGGTTAATAACTACTAATACCATGGAACTGGACCTGAGGGCTAGGGCTAGGGCTAGGGTTAGGGTTAATAACTACTAATACCATGGAACTGGACCTGAGGGCTAGGGCTAGGGCTAGGGTTAGGGTTAATAACTACTAATACCATGGAACTGGACCTGAGGGCTAGGGATAGGGCTAGGGTTAGGGTTAATAACTACTAATACCATGGAACTGGACCTGAGGGATAGGGCTAGGGCTAGGGTTAGGGTTAATAACTACTAATACCATGGAACTGGACCTGAGGGCTAGGGATAGGGCTAGGGTTAGGGTTAATAACTACTAATACCATGGAACTGGACCTGGGGGCTAGGGATAGGGCTAGGGTTAGGGTTAATAACTATTAATACCATGGAACTGGACCTGAGGGCTAGGGCTAGGGATAGGGTTACTACTAATACCATGGAACTGGACCTGAGGGCTAGGGCTAGGGCTAGGGTTAGGGTTAATAACTACTAATACCATGGAACTGGACCTGAGGGCTAGGGTTAGGGCTAGGGTTAGGGTTAATAACTACTAATACCATGGAACTGGACCTGAGGGCTAGGGATAGGGCTAGGGTTAGGGTTAATAACTACTAATACCATGGAACTGGACCTGAGGGCTAGGGATAGGGCTAGGGTTAGGGTTAATAACTACTAATACCATGGAACTGGACCTGAGGGCTAGGGATAGGGCTAGGGTTAGGGTTAATAACTACTAATACCATGGAACTGGACCTGAGGGCTAGGGCTAGGGCTAGGGTTAGGGTTAATAACTACTAATACCATGGAACTGGACCTGAGGGCTAGGGCTAGGGCTAGGGTTAGGGTTAATAACTACTAATACCATGGAACTGGACCTGAGGGCTAGGGCTAGGGCTAGGGTTAGGGTTAATAACTACTAATACCATGGAACTGGACCTGAGGGCTAGGGATAGGGCTAGGGTTAGGGTTAATAACTACTAATACCATGGAACTGGACCTGAGGGATAGGGCTAGGGCTAGGGTTAGGGTTAATAACTACTAATACCATGGAACTGGACCTGAGGGCTAGGGATAGGGCTAGGGTTAGGGTTAATAACTACTAATACCATGGAACTGGACCTGAGGGCTAGGGATAGGGCTAGGGTTAGGGTTAATAACTATTAATACCATGGAACTGGACCTGAGGGCTAGGGCTAGGGATAGGGTTAATAACTACTAATACCATGGAACTGGACCTGAGGGCTAGGGCTAGGGCTAGGGTTAGGGTTAATAACTACTAATACCATGGAACTGGACCTGAGGGCTAGGGCTAGGGCTAGGGTTAGGGTTAATAACTACTAATACCATGGAACTGGACCTGAGGGCTAGGGCTAGGGCTAGGGTTAGGGTTAATAACTACTAATACCATGGAACTGGACCTGAGGGCTAGGGCTAGGGCTAGGGTTAGGGTTAATAACTACTAATACCATGGAACTGGACCTGAGGGCTAGGGATAGGGCTAGGGTTAGGGTTAATAACTACTAATACCATGGAACTGGACCTGAGGGCTAGGGATAGGGCTAGGATTAGGGTTAATAACTATTAATACCATGGAACTGGACCTGAGGGCTAGGGCTAGGGATAGGGTTACTACTAATACCATGGAACTGGACCTGAGGGCTAGGGCTAGGGCTAGGGTTAGGGTTAATAACTACTAATACCATGGAACTGGACCTGAGGGCTAGGGCTAGGGCTAGGGTTAGGGTTAATAACTACTAATACCATGGAACTGGACCTGAGGGCTAGGGCTAGGGCTAGGGTTAGGGTTAATAACTACTAATACCATGGAACTGGACCTGAGGGCTAGGGTTAGGGCTAGGGTTAGGGTTAATAACTACTAATACCATGGAACTGGACCTGAGGGCTAGGGATAGGGCTAGGGTTAGGGTTAATAACTACTAATACCATGGAACTGGACCTGAGGGCTAGGGTTAGGGTTAGGGTTAGGGTTAATAACTACTAATACCATGGAACTGGACCTGAGGGCTAGGGCTAGGGCTAGGGTTAGGGTTAATAACTACTAATACCATGGAACTGGACCTGAGGGCTAGGGCTAGGGCTAGGGTTAGGGTTACAGGTGACTCACAGCTAAACCTGAGTACATACATCACCAGGAGTTGCCTTATAGCGGTTTACAATATTGACAGTTTTAACTTACAACAATCACTGGGCAATGAATGGCAGCATAAATATAAGCTAGAACAGTAGAGTGAGTTCCACCCTGGCAGGCATACTGTAGATACAGTATGCATTCCTTCCCTTTTTTGTCTGCAAAAGAGGCCTTATGGGATATCTTTGGACTTTAATTAAGAGTAAGCTCTTGAAAAAGTTGAAAATATGAATAAAATATAAATAACTACTAGGGTAAAACTATTCCCCCCCCCCCCCCCCCCCGAGTCACAGTTTGTGCAGCAGTGCTTTAGCAGCCACTATTAGCCTGCATCTGTTATGAACTCACCTGGTGGAGAAGAAGGATCTAATGTAGTGTAGTCTATCTCCAGGAGGGGCGCTGTGGTTGCGTCTGTATAGCAGACAACAGGACATAAAATATCACAGAATGGAGGAAGTTAATAGATAATGGGCAATACTAGTAGAGCACTAACTAGATGTTTAGATATTGAATGTTCAAAGAACATAATGGTAACAAAGCCCTTGTAACAAGCATTTTTGTGAAGAATCCATTTGGCTTTTGTACTGCTAATAAAACATTTGATCCTCTTTTTATTACGCTATTTTTAAGTCTGCAAAAGAGGCCTTCTGGGATGTCATTGGACTGTAAAATAACTAGAATATATATTAAAAAAAATTCTAGAGCCACAGTTTGTGCACCAGTGATTTAGCAGCCACTATAGCCTGCATCTGTTATGAACTCACTTGGTGGAGTAGGATCTGGTGTAGTGTAGTGTGTATCCAGGAGGGGGTCGTGTCTGTATAGCAGAGATATGAGTTACACAACAGGACGCGTGATAGTGAAAGATAGCGGCAGTCAGGCAAGTCCCGGAAAAGACACGCTGTGATTGGCCAGAGGCACTTTGAGTGACAGTTCCCCCCAAACATTATTTACTATTCTGTCCCCCAGTAGATGTAACTCGGACGGCGCTGAGTCGGCTCATGCGACCTTCGCAACGCTCGACACGGCGACCCGGCATTTGAACCCTGGTCTCCCGGATGGTGGATCATATTTCTACCACTTTTTCAAGAGGCAACCCATTTTTGGCCAGGGGAGACTGTACTCCAGTAGGTGTCCAACTTACAAATGTCTCAATGGACCACATCCAATCAATGTCGATGTCCTTAGTTGTGTTCACACTGATTTTTTTTTTGTCTTGCGACACATACAGCAGCCATGTATGCGAAACATATATACAAACATTTGACACAAGGGAACAAAAACAAGACAGGTTTACATACATAAGGATAATACAGACAAGAGCAATGTCCACCGCTAAGCCTACCTCAAGTTCAAGTTCAAGTTCAAGTTACTTTTATTGCCACACAACCAGGTTGGTGGTATTTAGTTTCAGTACATATAACGTTGCAGCTCTGACAGAAACAAGGAACAAAAACAAATACATGTAGACATTTGCACCATTACCACAACCAACAATAAAAACATGAAAAACAGAAAAGGGACAGACAACCATTTAGCTAGTGTGAGGAGGGAGAGGGAGTGGGGTACTGAGGGAGTTTAGAGTTCGTATGGCTGTAGGGTAAAAACTGTTTTTGAAGCGGGAGGTCTTGGCATGGATTGATCCGTAGCGTTTCCCTGATGGTAGGAGATAAAACAGACAGTGGGC
Source organism: Nannobrachium achirus (assembly GCF_963921795.1). Lineage (NCBI taxonomy): Eukaryota > Metazoa > Chordata > Actinopteri > Myctophiformes > Myctophidae > Nannobrachium > Nannobrachium achirus. The sequence goes on along the minus strand of NC_137816.1, from coordinate 64,545,465 downwards.
TGGGTGGGAGGGGTCCTTAATTATCTTACTGGCACGAGTGATGGTTCGGGAAGTATATATAGAGTCCAGAGTGGGGAGGTCACAACCAATGATTTTTGCTGCCTTGTTAATAATACGCTGTAGGTTGGATTTTGAGAATTGATCAGCTGAACCATACCAGACAGTGATAGATGAGGTGATGATGCTTTGTATGATGGCAGAGTAAAAGCGGAGCAACAGTCGTTGGTTCACCCTGTACTTCCTCAGTTGCCTGAGGAAGTATAGTCGCTGCTGAGCTTTCTTGGTGATGGTGGTGATGTTGAGGTCCCATTTGAGTTTATTGCTGATGTGGGTTCCGAGAAATTTGAAAGAGTCTGCGAGGGTAATGGGTTGGTTGGATATTGTCAGTGGAGATTTGAGGGTCATGTTTGCAGTCCTGAAGTCTATGGCTATTTCAGTGGTTTTGGAGGTATTGAGCAGGAGGTTGTTGATAGAGCACCATGTTGCTACTCTCTCCACTTCTCGTCTGTATGTTGATTTGTCGTTATTCTTGATGAGGCCAAGAATAGTAGTGTCGTCCGCGTATTTATATATTTTAACTGAGTTGTCCAGGGAGGTAAGTTGGTTTGTGAAAAGGGAGAAGAACCAGGGGGAAAGGACGCACCCCTGGGGTGCGCCAGTGCTTAGGGTCAGTGGGTGGGACATCCGGTTATGTATTTTGACAGTTTGGGTTCTGTTTCTGAGGAAGTCTAGGATCCAGTAGTTTATTGCCGGGTTGATGTTCATGTCCTGCAATTTGAAAAACAGTTTATTTGGGGAGATAGTATTGAAAGCTGAGCTGAAGTCAATGAACAGCATGCGTGCATATGTATTGGGAGTTTCTAAGTGACAAAGTGTATGATGCATTGCTAGGCTGATAGCATCTTCTATACCTCTATACCTACCGTATGGCCAAACTCCTGATTAAGCCTTAAAGTCGACTGAAGGACAAAGGACAAATTTCAGTGTGAACTGACAATAAAGTACCGTATCATATTATATCATATCATATCATATCATATCATATCATATCATATCATATCATATCATATCATATCATATCATATATCATATCATATCATATCATATCATATCATAGTTGGGTTAACATACTCATACAGATTGGCTAAAATATGATTTTATTCATTAAAATAACTTCTGTATTGCAGCTTAATGAAGTTACATCTCTGGGTTTAAATTGTCTCTGGTGTATGTGATGGTGTATGTGAAGGCTGAATATGCGACTTACATATCACAGAGACATGCAGAGTTCTGTTGGTATTGATATGGCCTTTAGCTTCCATTGTGTAGTTGCCTGCATTTTGCCTCAACAGAGCGTCTGCTGGATTGATGCGATGTCCATCTTTAAACCATGCAATGGTTGGAGACGGATTTCCTGTCACAGAACACTGGTCCTCCAAATTCTGACCTTCAAATATTGTGATGTCAGAACAAGCTATGTCTGGTCCATCTAAAAATAGTCAAACATTTGAAACAAATTATTCCATAATTATTCTCAGAAGTAGCAACTTGTTTTCTGGGTAAGTATCATGGTTGACTGGCTGCATAATACTTTTTTTCTCTTAATAGTATTTGTTAATTAAGTAAGCTTTATTATCCAAACTCTGACCTGTAGGCCTAAACCATTGAATTCAAGAGGTTCAAATGTCAGAGCTAAGTTATTACGAAGCAACGCCGCCTCTCTTTCTGGGGCATCACTTCCCTTCAGCCATGCTCCAAAAATGTTTTAAAATGTAATATACTTACAGTGAACCTTAATCGGATACTCCTCTGAAAAGATAGAATTCTGGGGTCCTTCTGGTCCTAGGTTCAAAAAAGCCTCACACCTGAAATGGACCCCATCATACTCTCTACTGGCGTCAAAGGTGAAATTAGCTGACACATCCTTTGGTCTCTTGTTGTCTTTGGGATCATCAAAAGATTGCGGGATGGGTTTGGTGTCATTTCCTTTGTACCACAGCACAGTGAGATTTTGAACAGGAGCTATGTGACGGATGTGACATGTGATGGTATATCGCTGCCCCTCGTACATCACAGCAGAGTCCGCATTTGAGCTGATGGTGATGGTGTCTGGAAAGGCTGTAAGACATAAAATGTGTGAAACTATGGCAGAGCCAAGTCTCATTCTGTGCTGTGCAAAGACAATACAATCAAAACTTACTGTAAACAACGACTGGCAGTTTCTTTTCACATTGTGTGTCTCCGTTGATGTAGCATATTGGACTGGGATTGTAATATGTTAGATTTGCCAAAGTCCAAACAACAAGGCTGACGTCCTCCATTAGCAGCGTTCCTCCTTCTTGAGCCTCCCAACCCATTCCTTCATGTGTTTCTGAGGTGGTGCAGTTAACTGAGACGGAAGCACCATGTTTCACCACAACACTGGGAGGGCTCAGCTCAATAGGACAGGATGCATGTATACCTACACAGCCAATGATATTATACAGTTATAGTATTTGCATTCAATATAACCAACCATAAAAGCATAATTTATACTTTGATGTACAATAGTGTGTCGGTCTGTCGCAGATGAGTGATTTTCAAGTGTGAGGAGGAATGAAGTATAAATTAAACTTTACTCGTTTGTACTGAAATGTACCGTTTCGGTCTTTGAAAGTACACAAAATGTATTGAAATTTGTCAAAGTATTGGTGTGTCATTAAGCAATAAGAAGTCATGAATGTATTGCTTCTCAAAGTGGGGTCTGGGGACCCCCAGGGGTCCTTGAGGGAGTTCCAGCGCTATAAAAGCGCTATACCATTTACCATTTATGAACTCACCTGCTGGATCTGGTGTAGTGTAGTGTGTATCCAGGAGGGGCGCTGTGGTTGCGTCTGTATAGCAGAGATATAAATAAAATATCACAGAATGGAGGAAGTTAATACATAATGGGCAATAACAGGAGAGCAACTGTCTGAAGGCACTAACTAGATGTTTAGATGTCGAATGTTCACAGAACATAATGGTAACAAGACCTTGTAAAAAGCATTTTTGTGATGAATCCATTTGGCTTCTTTATTGTACTGCTAATAAAACATTTGATCCTCTTTTTTAAGGCCTTTGAGGCCATTTGAGGCTCTTTTACATTTTTCAAAATAGGCCTTCTAGGACTGTAAAATAAATAAAATAGTCAAACTTAACCTTTTCTTTTTTCCCCCCTAGATCCACAGTTTGTGCAGCAGTGCTTTAGCAGCCACTATAGCCTGCATCTGTTATGAACTCACCTGGTGGAGTAGGATCTGGTGTAGTGTAGTGTGTATCCAGGAGGGGCGCTGTGGTTGCGTCTGTAGAGCAGAGATACAGTATAAGTTTCAGGACAGATACCATCCATCCATCCATCCATCCATCCATCCATCCATCCATCCATCTATCTATCTATTAGACAAATCTTTGTCTGTCTGTCTGTGTGTCTGTGTTTACGTCATTCAATTGGAAAACCCTTTAAAAAATAAGTTGGAGTGTTAACTTGTGTTACATGTTATTGTCGTGTAATGCAATTATAAAAGGGTTCTTGCTACAACGAGGTACAATATACTGTAGGCTTTATTCACAACGAGGTACAATATACTGTAGGCTTTATTCACAACGAGGTACAATATACTGTAGGCTTTATTCATAACGAGGTACAATATACTGTAGGCTTTATTCATAACGAGGTACAATATACTGTAGGCTTTATTCACAACGAGGTACAATATACTGTAGGCTTTATTCACAACGAGGTACAATATACTGTAGGCTTTATTCATAACGAGGTACAATATACTGTAGGCTTTATTCACAACGAGGTACAATATACTGTAGGCTTTATTCACGTGCTGTTTTCACAGACCGGCTCACTTGGAATGTCATTTACAGAACTCCCACAGCGTGCACCATATATGGCATGTCCGGGCAAATGGGCAATACCAACTAAACAATACCAAGGGGCGTCAGGGCTAAACCATTACACAGTGCTTAAAATACATTTCTAGGGCAAAATGAAAAATATTCCACTGGATTGAGACTCCATTTCTTCTAGTTTTTCCACTATTTGTCGTCGCCATCAAGGTGCAAACTCACTACTGCCGCGCAGGTCAGAGGACCGAATTACACAGAGCATGGGTCTCGTTGGGTGTTATTCAACCCTGCGACATCGGAAGCGCTGTTTCGTAAAAACAGTCTTCAACCAGGAAGAGTGTCTCCATCCGATGGAATATTTTTCATTTTGCCCTAGAAATGTATTTTAATCGTGTGGTGGGGGGCTCAGACCGCGTCCACTAAGAAGAGTAAGCTTTCAACCGTCCACTGATACCTTTGGTTTGGTGAGGGGCGAAACAGTTTTTGGTATTTTCGGACCAGACGACGGGTCTTTCCGGATTTGCCAAGGATTTGGGAGGTAGACGAACATAGCGTTAGGGAGAAAGAACTCCACTAACGCTATGGACCACAGCTAATTAAAGAGTATAGCCTACTCTGGAAAAGTTGAGGAAATAAATATAATAGAAATAGTAAAAAACACTATATCTGTATCTGTTATGAACTCACCTGCTGGAGTAGGATCTGGTGTAGTGTAGTGTGTATCCAGGAGGGGCGCTGTGGTTGTGTCTGTATAGCAGAGATATAAATAAAATATCACAGAATGGAGGAAGTTAATATTGGGCAATAACAGGAGAGCAACAGTCTGAAGGCACTAACTAGATGTTTAGATGTCGAATGTTCACATTACATAATGGTAACAAGACCTTGTAAAACGCATTTTTTTGATGAATCCGTTTGGCTTTTGTATCATACTGTTAATAAAACATTTGATCCTCTTTTTAAGGCCTTTGAGGCCATTTGATGCTCTTTAAGTCTGAAAAATAGGCCTTCTGGGATGTCTTTGGACTGTACAATAAATAAAATTGTCAAACCTAACTTTTTCTTTTTTTCCCCCTAGAGCCACAGTTTGTGCAGCAGTGCTTTAGCAGCCACTATAGCCTGCATCTGTTATGAACTCACCTGGTGGAGTAGGATCTGGTGTAGTGTAGTGTGTATCCAGGAGGGGCGCTGTGGTTGCATCTGTATAGCAGAGATATAAGTTTCAGGACAGATACTATCTATCTATCTATCTATCTATCTATCTATCTATCTACCGTAAATCACCAATTAATAGCCCGTGGCAAACTGCCGCCGGGTCTCATATATCCACCGGGGGTCTGACCCCATTTTCCGCAATAAACACCTGTCTCAAATAAGCGCCAGGTTCGTTTAAGCGCCTGGACCGTTATTTGCAATTAATATTATCTTGATATGGTTTTATATAAGAGCCCGGGCCATTATTTGCCATTTATTTTACCTTTGTTTGGTTGTCTTGATATATTTTACCACTTTGCAGTGGTGCGCTGAAAACAGCAAATCTACAAGCTCACAGCACGTTGCAACGCACCGCGCTCGCAGTGCGTTGCTACGGTCATATGTTGCATGACGGTAGTGCGCAGAAAACAGCAAATCTACAAGCTCACAAAAGCTTGCAAAAGAGGCCTTCTGGGATGTCATTGGACTGTAATTAAGAGTATACTCTGGAAAAAGTTGAAAAAATAAATACAATAGAAATAGTAAAAAAAAAAACACTATATCTGTATATCTGTTATGAACTCACCTGCTGGAGTAGGATCTGGTGTAGTGTAGTGTGTATCCAGGAGGGGCACTGTGGTTGCGTCTGTATAGCAGAGATATAAATAAAATATCACAGAATGGAGGAAGTTAATACATAATGGTCAATAACCGGAGAGCAACAGTCTGAAGGCACTAACTAAATGTTTAGATGTCGAATGTTCACATTACATAATGGTAACAAGACCTTGTAAAACACATTTTTGTGATGAATCCGTTTGGCTTTTGTATTGTACTTCTAATAAAACATTTGATCCTCTTTTTAAGGCCTTTGAGGCCATTTGATGCTCTTTAAGTCTGAAAAATAGGCCTTCTGGGATGTCTTTGGACTGTACAATAAATAAAATTGTCAAACCTAACTTGTTCTTTTTTTCCCCTAGATCCACAGTTTGTGCAGCAGTGCTTTAGCAGCCACTATAGCCTGCATCTGTTATGAACTCACCTGGTGGAGTAGGATCTGGTGTAGTGTAGTGTGTATCCAGGAGGGGCGCTGTGGTTTCGTCTGTATAGCAGAGATATAAGTTTCAGGACAGATACAATCTATCTATCTATCTATCTATCTATCTACCTACCGTAAATCACCAATTATTAGCCCGGTGGCAAACTGCCGCCGTGTCTCATATATCCGCCAGGGGGTCTGACCCCATTTTGCGCAAAAAACGCCTGTCTCAAATAAGCGCCAGGTTCGTTTAAGCGCCTGGACCGTTATTTGCAATTAATATTATCTTGATATGGTTTTATATAAGAGCCCGGGCCATTATTTGCCATTTATTTTACCTTTGTTTGGTTGTCTGGTATATTTGCTATTTATTTAACGTAACTGGTAATTTATGTTACATGGCAGTGGTGCGCTGAAAACAGCAAATCTACAAGCTCACAGCACGTTGCAACGCACCGCGCTCGCTGTGCGTTGCTACGGTCATATGTTGCATGACGGTAGTGCGTAACCTGACTGCGCCAGATAGTTGCAGCAGTGCGTAACGCTCTGCCTTACATCTGGGCTCTCTCGGGCAGACTCGATGTAAGGGGCGGGCCATTTTTTGAATTTCTTTAGCAGGTGATTGGATGTGGCCGTCTCTCTATCACAGTGTGGGAGTGCCAACTCCAACCACTCATATTGGCCTGTCTGCATCCACGTGGTCTGCAATCAGACTCTATTGGCTCAGAGCCGCTCAGAGCCCGCCCGTAGCTGCCGCTGATTGGTCCGGCCCGGGGCTTTACGAGCGTTATCAACTCCCACCGAGAGAGCTCAGATGGTAAAGTAGAGCGGTAGCCTACGCACTACTGCCACCATCTGACGAAAGTCAGGTTAGGTAGTGCGCAGAAAACAGCAAATCTACAAGCTCACAAAAGCTTGCAAAAGAGGCATTCTGGGATGTCATTGGACTGTAATTAAGAGTAAATACTCTGGAAAAAGTTGAAAAAATAAATACAATAGAAATAGTAAAAACAAACACTATATCTGTATCTGTTATGAACTCACCTGCTGGAGTAGCATCTGGTGTAGTGTAGTGTGTATCCAGGAGGGGCGCTGTGGTTGTGTCTGTATAGCAGAGATATAAATAAAATATCACAGAATGGAGGACGTTTATACATAATGGGCAATAACAGGAGAGCAACAGTCTGAAGGCACTATAGATGTTTAGATGTTGAATGTTCACAGAACATAATGGTAACAAGACCTTGTAAAAAGCATTTTTGTGATGAATCCGTTTGGCTTTTGTATTGTACTGCTAATAAAACATTTGATCCTCTTTTTAAGGCCTTTGAGGCCATTTGATGCTCTTTAAGTCTGAAAAATAGGCCTTCTGGGATGTCTTTGGACTGTAAAATAAATAAAATTGTCAAACCTAACTTGTTCTTTTTTCCCCCTAGATCCACAGTTTGTGCAGCAGTGCTTTAGCAGCCACTACAGCCTGTATCTGTTATGAACTCACCTGGTGGAGTAGGATCTGGTGTAGTGTAGTGTGTATCCAGGAGGGGCACTGTGGTTGGGTCTGTATAGCAGATATACAGTATAAGTTTCAGGACAGATACTATCCATCCGTCCGTCCGTCCGTCCGTCCGTCCGTCCGTCCGTCTATCTATCTATCTATTAGCCAAATCTTTGTCTGTCTGTCTGTGTGTCTGTGTTTACGTCATTCAATTGGAAAACCCTTTAAATTTTAATTTGGAGTGTTAACTTGTGTTACATGTTATTGTCGTGTAATGCAATTATAAAAGGGTTCTTGCTACAACGAGGTAAAATATACTGTAGGCTTTATTCACAACGAGGTACAATATACTGTAGGCTTTATTCACAACGAGGTACAATATACTGTAGGCTTTATTCACAACGAGGTACAATATACTGTAGGCTTTATTCACAACGAGGTACAATATACTGTAGGCTTTATTCATAACGAGGTACAATATACTGTAGGCTTTATTCACAACGAGGTACAATATACTGTAGGCTTTATTCACAACGAGGTACAATATACTGTAGGCTTTATTCATAACGAGGTACAATATACTGTAGGCTTTATTCATAACGAGGTACAATATACTGTAGGCTTTATTCACAACGAGGTACAATATACTGTAGGCTTTATTCACGTGCTGTTTTCACAGACCGGCTCACTTGGAATGTCATTTACAGAACTCCCACAGCGTGCACCATATATGGCATGTCCGGGCAAATGGGCAATACCAACTAAACAATACCAAGGGGCGTCAGGGCTAAACCATTACACAGTGCTTAAAATACATTTCTAGGGCAAAATGAAAAATATTCCACCGGATTGAGACTCAATTTCTTCTAGTTTTTCCACTATTTGTCGTCGCCATCAAGGTGCCAACTCACTACTGCAGGTCAGAGGTCAGAGGACCGAATTACACAGCGCATTAGTCTCGTTGGGTGTTATTTAACCCTGCGACATCGGAAGCACTGTTTCGTAAAAACAGTCTTCAACCAGGAAGAGTGTCTCCATCCGATGGAATATTTTTCATTTTGCCCTAGAAATGTATTTTAATTGTGTGGTGGGGGGCTCAGACCGCGTCCACTAAGTAGAGTAAGCTTTCAACTGTCCACTGATACCTTTGGTTTGGTGAGGGGCCAAACAGTTTTTGGTATTTTCGGATAGAAATAGTAAAAACCACTATATCTGTATCTGTTATGAACTCACCTGCTGAAGTAGGATCTGGTGTAGTGTAGTGTGTATCCAGGAGGGGCGCTGTGGTTGTGTCTGTATAGCAGAGATATAAATAAAATATCACAGAATGGAGGAAGTTAATACATAATGGGCAATAACACTAACTAGATGTTTAGATGTTGAATGTTCACAGAACATAATGGCAACAAGAATTTTTGTGATGAATCCATTTGGCTTTTTTACCATACTGCTAATAAAACATTTGATCCTCTTTTTTAAGGCCTTTGAGGCCATTTGAGGCTGTTTTAAATTTGGCAAAATAGGCCTTCTAGGACTGTAAAATAAATAAAATAGTCAAACTTAATTTTTCTTTTTTTCCCCCTAGAGCCACAGTTTGTGCAGCAGTGCTTTAGCAGCCACTATAGCCTGTATCTGTTATGAACTCACCTGGTGGAGTAGGATCTGGTGTAGTGTAGTGTGTATCCAGGAGGGGCGCTGTGGTTGCGTCTGTAGAGCAGAGATACAGTATAAGTTTCAGGACAGATACTATCCATCCATCCATCCATCCATCCATCTATCCATCTATCTATCTATTAGCCAAATCTTTGTCTGTCTGTGTCTGTGTTTACGTCATTCAATTGGAAAACCCTTTAAATTTTAATTTGGAGTGTTAACTTGTGTTACATGTTATTGTCGTGTAATGCAATTATAAAAGGGTTCTTGCTACAACGAGGTACAATATACTGTAGGCTTTATTCACAACGAGGTACAATATACTGTAGGCTTTATTCACAACGAGGTACAATATACTGTAGGCTTTATTCACCTGCTGTTTTCACAGACCGGCTCACTTGGAATGTCATTTACAGAACTCCCACAGCGTGCACCATATATGGCATGTCCGTGAAAATGGGCAATACCAACTAAACAATACCAAGGGGTGTTCGGGGCTAAACCATTACACAGTGCTTAAAATACATTTCTAGGGCAAAATGAAAAATATTCCACCGGATTGAGACTCCATTTCTTCTAGTTTTTCCACTATTTGTCGTCGCCATCAAGGTGCCAACTCACTACTGCAGGTCAGAGGTCAGAGGACCGAATTACACAGAGCATTAGTCTCGTTGGGTGTTATTTAACCCTGCGACATCGGAAGCACTGTTTCGTAAAAACAGTCTTCAACCAGGAAGAGTGTCTCCATCCGATGGAATATTTTTCATTTTGCCCAAGAAATGTATTTTAATTGTGTGGTGGGGGGCTCAGACCGCGTCCACTAAGTAGAGTAAGCTTTCAACTGTCCACTGATACCTTTGGTTTGGTGAGGGGCCAAACAGTTTTTTGTTATTTTTGGATAGAAATAGTAAAAACCACTATATCTGTATCTGTTATGAACTCACCTGCTGGAGTAGGATCTGGTGTAGTGTAGTGTGTATCCAGGAGGGGCGCTGTGGTTGCGTCTGTATAGCAGAGATATAAATAAAATATCACAGAATGGAGGAAGTTAATACATAATGGGCAATAACAGGAGAGCAACAGTCTGAAGGCACCAACTAGATGTTTAGATGTTGAATGTTCACAGAACATAATGGTAACAAGCTTTTTTGTGATGAATCCATTTGGCTTCTTTATACTGCTAATAAAACATTTGATCCTCTTTTTTAAGGCCTTTGAGGCCATTTGAGGCTCTTTTAAATTTGGCAAAATAGGCCTTCTAGGACTGTAAAATAAATAAAATAGTCAAACTTAACCTTTTCTTTTTTTCCCCCTAGATCCACAGTTTGTGCAGCAGTACTTTAGCAGCCACTATAGCCTTCATCTGTTATGAACTCACCTGGTGGAGTAGGATCTGGTGTAGTGTATTGTGTATCCAGGAGGGGCGCTGTGGTTGCATCTGTATAGCAGAGATACAGTATAAGTTTCAGGACAGATACTATCTAAAATCTATCTATCTATCTATCTATTAGCCAAATCTTTGTCTGTCTGTCTGTGTTTACTTCATTCAATGGGAAAACCCTTTAAGCAATTATAAAAGGGTTCTTGCTACAACGAGGTACAATATACTGTAGGCTTTATTCACGTGCTGTTTTCACAGACCGGCTCACTTGGAATGTCATTTACAGAACTCCCACAGCGTGCACCATATATGGCATGTCCGGGCAAATGGGCAATACCAACTAAACAATACCAAGGGGCGTCAGGGCTAAACCATTACACAGTGCTTAAAATACATTTCTAGGGCAAAATGAAAAATATTCCACCGGATTGAGACTCCATTTCTTCTAGTTTTTCCACTATTTGTCGTCGCCATCAAGGTGCCAACTCACTACTGCCGCGCAGGTCAGAGGACCGAATTACACAGAGCATTAGTCTCGTTGGGTGTTATTCAACCCTGCGACATCGGAAGCGCTGTTTCGTAAAAACAGTCTTCAACCAGGAAGAGTGTCTCCATCCGATGGAATATTTTTCATTTTGCCCTAGAAATGTATTTTAATTGTGTGGTGGGGGCTCAGACCGCGTCCACTAAGTAGAGTAAGCTTTCAACTGTCCACTGATACCTTTGGTTTGGTGAGGGGCCAACGACGGGTCTGTCTGGATTTGCCAAGGATTTGGGAGGTAGACGAACATAGCGTTAGGGAGAACTCCACTAACGCTATGGACCAGAGCTAATTAAGAGTATACTCTGGAAAAAGTTGAGAAAATAAAATAATAGAAATAGTAAAAAACACTATATCTGTATCTGTTATGAACTCACCTGCTGGAGTAGCATCTGGTGTAGTGTAGTGTGTATCCAGGAGGGGCGCTGTGGTTGTGTCTGTATAGCAGAGATATAAATAAAATATCACAGAATGGAGGAAGTTAATACATAATGGGCAATAACAGGAGAGCAACAGTCTGAAGGCACCAACTAGATGTTTAGATGTTGAATGTTCACAGAACATAATGGTAACAAGCATTTTTGTGATGAATCCATTTGGCTTTTTTTTTATCATACTGCTAATAAAACATTTGATCCTCTTTTTTAAGGCCTTTGAGGCCATTTGAGGCTCTTTTAAGTTCTGCAAAATAGGCCTTCTAGGACTGTAAAATAAATAAAATAGTCAAACTTAACCTTTTCTTTTTTTTCCCCCTAGAGCCACAGTTTGTGCAGCAGTGGTTTAGCAGCCAATATAGCCTGTATCTGTTATGAACTCACCAGGTGGAGTAGGATCTGGTGTAGTGTAGTGTGTATCCAGGAGGGGCGCTGTGGTTGTGTCTGTATAGCAGATATACAGTATAAGTTTCTGGACAGATACTATCTAAAAATCTATCTACCGGTATCTATCTATCTATTAGCCAAATCTTTGTCTGTCTGTCTCTGTTTACGTCATTCAATGGAAAAACCCTTTAAGCAATTATAAAAGGGTTCTTGCTACAACGAGGTACAATATACTGTAGGTGTTTTCACAGACCGGCTCACTTGGAATGTCATTTACAGAACTCCCAAAGTGTGCACCATATATGGCATGTCCGGGCAAATGTGCAATACCAACTAAAATATAAGTGCCCTTTTTTCACATAAGCCCCCCCCCCCCCCCCCTGTCTGTGCACGCCCCTAGCAACAACAGTAAAGCAAGTTTGCGGCCTGGCAGAGATATGCATTCCGTCCTTTTCTTCTTCTTTGTCTGCAAATAGTGCAAAAGAGGCGTACTGGGATGTCATTGGACTGTAATTAAGAGTTAGCTCTGGTCCATAGCTTTAGTATATGTTCGTCTACCCCCCAAAATCCTTGACAAATCCGAAAAGAAGTCTGGTCCGAAAATAACAAAAACGTGTTCGCCCCTCACCAAACCAAAGGTATCAGTGGACAGTTGAAAGCTTACTCTACTTAGTGGATGCGGTCTGAGCCCCCCACCACACGATTAAAATATATTTCTAGGGCAAAATGAAAAATATTCCACCGGATTGAGACTCCATTTCTTCTAGTTTTTCCACTATTTGTCGTCGCCATCAAGATGCCAACTCCCTACTGCCGCGCAGGTCAGAGGACCGAATTACACAGAGCATTAGTCTCGTTGGGTGTTATTTAACCCTGCGACATCGGAAGCGCTGTTTCGTAAAAACAGTCTTCAACCAGGAAGAGTGTCTCCATCAGGTGGAATTTTTTTTTAATTTTGCCCTAGAAATGTATTTTAATCGTGTGGTGGGGGGCTCAGACCACGTCCACTAAGTAGAGTAAGCTTTCAACTGTCCACTGATACCTTTGGTTTGGTGAGGGGCGAAACAGTATTTGTTATTTTCGGACATGACGATGGGTCTTTCCGGATTTGCCAAGGATTTGGGAGGTTGACGAACATAGCGTTAGGGAGAACTCCACTAACGCTATGGACCTAATTAGAGTATATTCTGGAAAAAGTTGAGAAAAAAAAATACAATAGAAATAGTAAAAAACACTATATCTGTATCTGTTATGAACTCACCTGCTAGAGTAGGATCTGGTGTAGTGTAGTGTGTATCCAGGAAGGGCGCTGTTGCGTCTGTATAGCAGAGATATAAATAAAATACCACAGAATGGAGGAAGTTAATATTGGGCAATAACAGGAGAGCAACAGTCTGAAGGCACCAACTAGATGTTTAGATGTTGAATGTTCACAGAACATAATGGTAACAAGACCTTGTAAAAAGCATTTTTGTGATGAATCCATTTTGCTTTTTTTTTTATCATACTGCTAATAAAACATTTGATCCTCTTTTTTAAGGCCTTTGAGGCCATTTGAGGCTCTTTTAAAGTCTGCAAAATAGGCCTTTAGGACTGTAAAATAAATAAAATAGTCAAACTTAACCTTTTCTTTTTTTCCCCCCTAGAGCCACAGTTTGTGCAGCAGTGGTTTAGCAGCCACTATAGCCTGTATCTGTTATGAACTCACCTGGTGGAGTAGGATCTGGTGTAGTGTATTGTGTATCCAGGAGGGGCGCTGTGGTTGCGTCTGTATAGCAGATATACAGTATAAGTTTCAGGACAGATACTATCTAAAAATCTATCTATTTATCTATCTATTAGCCAAATCTTTGTCTGTCTTTCTGTGTTTACTTCATTCAATGGGAAAACCCTTTAAGCAATTATAAAAGGGTTCTTGCTACAACGAGGTACAATATAATGTAGGCTTTATTCACGTGCTGTTTTCACAGACCGGCTCACTTGGAATGTCATTTACAGAACTCCCACAGCGTGCACCATATATGGCATGTCCGGGCAAATGGGCAATACCAACTAAACAATACCAAGGGGCGTCAGGGCTAAACCATTACACAGTGCTTAAAATACATTTCTAGGGCAAAATGAAAAATATTCCACCGGATTGAGACTCAATTTCTTCTAGTTTTTCCACTATTTGTCGTCGCCATCAAGGTGCCAACTCACTACTGCCGCGCAGGTCAGAGGACCGAATTACACAGAGCATTAGTCTCGTTGGGTGTTATTCAACCCTGCGACATCGGAAGCGCTCTTTCGTAAAAACAGTCTTCAACCAGGAAGAGTGTCTCCATCCGATGGAATATTTTTCATTTTGCCCTAGAAATGTATTTTAATCGTGTGGTGGGGGGCTCAGACCGCTTTCAACTGTCCACTGATACCTTTGGTTTGGTGAGGGGCCAAACAGTTTTTGGTATTTTCGGACCAGACGGGTCTGTCCGGATTTGCCAAGGATTTGGGAGGTAGACAAACATAGCGTTAGGGAGAACATCACTAACGCTATGGAACAGAGCTAATTAAGAGTATAATATATACTCTGAAAAAAGTTTTTTTTTTAAAAAAGAAAAAAAAAGAAAAAAGAAAATACAATAGAAATAGTAAAAACCACTATATCTGTATCTGTTATGAACTCACCTGGTGGAGTAGGATCTGGTGTAGTGTAGTGTGTATCCAGGAGGGGCGCTGTGGTTGCGTCTGTAGAGCAGAGATATAAGTTTCAGGACAGATACTATCTATCTATCTATCTATCTATCTATCTATCTATCTATCTATTAGCCAAATCTTTGTCTGTCTGTCTGTCTGTCTGTCTGTCTGTCTGTCTGTCTGTCTGTCTGTCTGTCTGTCTGTCTGTCTGTGATTACGCCATTCAATGGGAAAACCATTAAAAAAACACAGGGTGACATCATCCAATGGGAAAACCCTTGAAATAACACAGATTGACATCATCAACTGGGTGATGACGTTACTATCATCAACAGCCAATGAGGGACCAGCATTCTTGGTGACGTCAACAAGTGCGGCCTGATATAAAGTACAAGGTATAAATTAGCCAAATCTAAGTATGTCTGTGTTTGTCTGTGTGTCTGTGTGTGTGTATGCCCAATAGCCAATCACGGGCTTCGGGCCATGGGCCATGCCTGTAGCCAATCAGGGATGGGGAGAAGGTGATGTCATAATATCAATGCATACATAAGGGCCACTAGAGGGGCTGTCGATGCCCCCCCCCCCCCTCAAAGTGTCTGTCCACGCCCCTGGCAACAACAGTAAAGCAAGTTTGTGGCCTGGCGTAGATATGCATTCCTTCATTTTCTTCTTCTTTTTAAGGCTGCAAATTGTGCAAAAGAGGGCTTCTGGGAAGTCATTGGACTGTAATAAAGAGTATATATATACTCTGGAAAAAGTTGAAAAAATAAATACAATAGAAATAGTAAAAAAACACTATAGCTGTATCTGTTATGAACTCACCTGCTGGAGTAGGATCTGGTGCAGTGTAGTGTGTATCCAGGAGGGGCGCTGTGGTTGCGTCTGTATAGCAGAGATATAAATAAAATATCACAGAATGGAGGAAGTTAATACATAATGGGCAATAACAGGAGAGCAACAGTCTGAAAGGTACTAACTAGATGTTTAGATGTTGAATGTTCACAGAACATAATGGTAACAAGACCTTGTAAAAAGCATTTTTGTGATGAATCCATTTGGCTTTTGTATCGTACTGCTAATAAAACATTTGATCCTCTTTTTAAGGCCATGGAGGCCATTTGAGGCTCTTTAACACTTTGCAAGCCACGGGGAGCCACTTAATATTAAAACCGTAATATACCGTACATCATCTGTACTAAAATTTGCCGGAAAAAACAAACCGTCTTTTTCCGTACTAGGTCATTAAAAATGAAATAAGTGATAATGATCGAAAAAAAACGATCGCTATAGCCTTTCTCCGTCTCACCACCGGTCTAACCAATAGCATGATTCTTCTCTGCGCATGCACTGGAAGTGCTTTTGATCGCTTCGGGGGCAGATTAGCCTTCTAGCCATTGACTTACAGTGTGGACGTTAGCGCTAGCATAGCCGTTGTCCTAGCGGCTAGGCTAATGAAAGTTCTTCCGTGGATTATTATTATGGAGATGATCTCATGCGGCCACATTGATGCACACGGATCGCGCACGCGAAACGCACGGGGAGAAGACAACTCGGCCAAAATCCCCACTATATATGCCAATGCAGATCGAGCTACTTCTGGTGAGTTTTAACCGGGGGGATTGACGGAGGAGAAAAAAATAATGCAGCCATCCTAGAAGGCACGCGTTGTTGTTGATGTTTGTAATCATAATATTATGTCTCAGATCATAATACAATGATAGAAATTTCCGGCTAGTCCACAACAAGCCATTCTGGGCCGGCTGGGGAAGTGTTAAGTCTGAAAAATAGGCCTTCTGGGATGTCATTGGACTGTAAAATAAATAAAATTGTCAAACCTAACTTTTTCTTCTTCCCCCCCTAGAGCCACAGTTTGTGCAGCAGTGCTTTAGCAGCCACTATAGCCTGTATCTGTTATGAACTCACCTGGTGTAGGATCTGGTGTAGTGTAGTGTGTATCCAGGAGGGGCGCTGTGGTTGCATCTGTATAGCAGATATACAGTATAAGTTTCAGGACAGATACTATCTATCTATCTATCTATCTATCTATCTATCTATCTACAGTATATCTATCTATCTATCTATCTATCTATCTATCTATCTATCTATCTATCTATCTACGGTTGTGCTCAAAATTATTCGACCCCTCTGCAAATCTGGTTTATTGGCTAAATTCACAAACTGACAACTGAATGAAATAAATCAATCAATCATACAAGAACAATGTAAATAGCTCCAAAGTAACATTTGTTGTGTTTTTTGTATCTATTAGCTGCATCTTTGTCTGTGTGTCTGTGTTTACGTCATCCAATGGGAACACCCTTTAAAAAACACAGGGTGACATCATCCAATGGGAAAACCCTTGAAATATCACACAGTGACGTCATCAACTGGGTGATGATGTCACCATCATCAACAGCCAATGAGGGACCAGCATTCTTGATGACGTCAACAAGTGCAGCCTGATATAGAGTACAAGGTATAAATTAGCCAGATCTAAGTATGTCTGTGTTTGTGTTACTGTGTGTATGCCCAAAGCCAATCACAGGCTTCGGGCCATGGGCTATGGGCCTGTAGCCAATCAGAGAGGGGGAAAGGGTGACATCATAATACCGGCCATTCCCGAGCTGGTGGAGGAGTTTGGGGAAAGTGGGCAGTAGGAATCCCTGTCTGCATACCACACTGAAAACAGGCACCATAACTATATGGTTGCATTGGCAAATATTTTCACAATTACCTAACAATTAAATTGAGACAAAGTAGAGGCCATTGTGCTACTCTCACTTTAACTCAACCTCTGCCAAAAAAATACCCCTTTGTACCCCTTCTCTGCCATGCCCGTAGAACCCGGAGATTTAATAAGCTTTAATTAAAAAAAAAAGTTTTATCGAAGCGGAACTAAAATAGGCCGGAACTAATGCTCCGTGATCGGTTTCTACACGGACACATTATTGAGCGGACCACTTATCATTGAGGCCGTGAACCGGAAGCGGATGGTCCGTCGTCTATTTTGGCCCGTTAGCTTTCTGTATAAACTCCGCGGCTTACAGATGGAGAACGGATTGATCAATTGAAAAAAATTCAACGGATTTGAGAAGCTGATGGAATACGCGAACACACGATGTGTCCGATCACGCACGATGGGAACTGGATGAGCGCCCACGTTAACGGGTAGGAGAAGCCGGCAGTGAAAGACATAGAGAAATCTCCAGGCTCTACGGCCGTAAACTACGAATGAGTTAACAGAAAAAGGGCCATAAGAACAGGAAAAGAAAGAAAGAAAGAAAGAAAGAAAGAAAGAAGATATGACATCCATTCTTACCTGTAGGCCTACAGATCACACCAGCATCCTCATCATGACCGCAGTCATTACGACCAAATCCAATGTGTGAGCACTGAGTTAGAGACCTTTCACTTCCTAAACAACGCACATCATCCATCCAGATTGGACCATTCCCTTGGCCAAAACGTGCACCACCAGGAGCACTCCATGCTGTCCCACAGCTCAGCTCTCTGCAAACCACCTCAGCATCTTTCAGGCCCCAGCGGTCGTCACAGACTGTTCCCCATCTGTTGTTGTGATAGATCTCCACCCTGCCAGAGCACCGTCCACCACCATCCACCAGCCTCACTAAACCTGAACAACAAAAAAATCACACCCAGAAGTGAAGTGAGCGGTGCTAAGTGAGTAGAGCACTGCCACGCCTGCATCTGTTGAACTCACCGCTGTGGTTGCGTCTGTATAGCAGAGATATGAGTTTCACAACAACAAGTAGGTCGGGAGTGGCTTATTGTCGGTATCAGCCGGTAACACGCGGGAGTCTGTCCCCGTTACAATGCGCTAGACCCCTGGGAGATGGACTGCTGAGGTGGAGCGCCACACCTACCATCAGCTCCCAGTACTTGCCGCACAGCTTGCCAAGCCGTGCTACTCATACGCTGAGTTGGCGGTGCCCGGAATCGAACCCATGACCTTGTGGTCCAAAGGCGAGAGCTCTACCGACTGAGCTACCCGGGCAGTTTCACAACAGACAGATAAAATATCACAGAATGGAGGAAGTTAATAAATAATGAGCAATAACATCAGAGCACTAATTAGATGTTTAGATGTTGAATGCTCACGGACTGCAATACCTAGTAACAAGGTTTTTTTGTGATTGATCCATTTGGCTTTTGTATCGTACTGCTGTACTTTTAAAATGTCAATAAAACATTTAATCAATCACTCAATCAATCATTCAATCAATCAATAAAAAACACTGTAAGGTATGTTTTCATCACATGCGCACATTGCATTTACTCTTGCATCTCAAAAATAGCCAATCTAAGAATCTACAAGCCCACAACGCATTATTTTGAAACCACGTTGTGAGCTTATGAAGGTAATCAGTTTGACACTGATCGGTCCGACAGTGCCGGCAGACAGAATGACACACTTCATTCTGTCTACGTCATTCTGTTTACAAAAACGTAGTCTCGGACAGAAGTGGAGGAAGTTAATAAATGTGAGCAGAAACAGTAGAGCGAGTTCCACCCGGCCTGGCGGAGATATGCATTAATTCCATCCTTGTTTTTATTTTTATTTTATTTTTTATTTTTAAGTCTGCAAAAGAGGCCTTCTGGGATGTCATTGGACTGTAATTAATGGTAAACTCTTGAAAACGGTGAAAAAATAAATACAATAGAAAAAGTAAAACTTAACTTTTTTTCTAGAGTCACAGTTTGTGCACGAGTAGTCGAGTACTTTAGCAGCCACTATAGCCTGCATCTGTTATGAACTCACCTGGTGGAGTAGGATCTGGTGTAGTGTAGTGTGTATCCAGGAGGGGCGCTGTGGTTGCATCTGTATAGCAGAGATATGAGTTTCACAACAGGACAGATATCACAGAATGGAGGAAATAATAATGATCAATAACAGCAGAGCACTAACTAGATGTGTATATGTTGAATGCTCATGGACCACAAGACCTTGTAACAAGGTTTTTTTGTGATTAATCCATTTGGCTTTTGTATCCTACTGCTGTACCTTTAAAATGTCAATAAAACATTTAATCAATCAATCAATCAATCAATCAATCAATCAAAATCACTAAGGCATATTTTCATCACATGAACAAATTGAATTTACTCTTGCATCTCAGAAATAGCCAATCTACAAATCTACAAACCCACAGCGCATTACTTTGTAATCACGTTGTGAGCTTATAAAGATCGGCTATTTTCACCTTACAATGCCACCATACTTCAGGGAGAGTACATACTCAGTTTGGCACTGATTGGTCCGACGGCAGACATAATGACACGTCATTCTTTCTACGTCATTCTGTCTACGAAAACCTAGTCTCGGACAGAAGTGAAGGAAGTTAATAAATATGAGCAACAACAGTAGAGAAAGTTCCACCCGGCCTGGCGGAGATATGCATTCCTTACTTTTTATGTCAGCAAAAGAGGCTTTCTGAGATGTCATTGGACTGCAATTTAGAGTAAACTCTTGAAAAAGTTGAAAAAAATAAATACAATAGAAAAATTGCACCCGTGCGAAGTGTGCAAGCGTCCTTGTATGTGTTTAATGAGGAGGAGTAGGCTATGACAAAACTATGACATCACTCTCAATATAGAAAATTGAATGCCAAAATGAATACCAAAGAGACAGAATGCCTGCTTCTGAATGAAGACTCTGATGATCATTCAACCATCCGCTCCAATGACGGCAGAGACATCAAATAAACAGAGGAATTCAAATACCTTGGATCATACGTAGTCAGTAGCAAAAAGGACTTCCTGACAAGGAAAGGGCATGCCTGGAGTGCTTGCAATAAGCTACATCGCATATGGCAGTCAGACATCTCAAGAGCTACCAAGATCAACCTGTTCAAAGTCTGTGTGGAAAGTATGCTGCTGTATGGTGTATACCAGGGGTCTTCAACGTTTTCAGGCCGGGGACCCCCAAACTGATGGGGAGATGGAGCAGGGACCCCCTACCACCTCGTAGGGTGGGGGGGTCGGGGCTACGATATATTTTTTATTTCAAACATGTAAAAAGTTACAGCGAGCAGGGTGGGCCGTACCACTACCATTTCTAAACATACTACTTATTAACTGAGAACCAATGTCAATAATATCAACAATCTGTCAATTGCATAGTAATCATGTATTCAAGCTATTCAAAATGGATAGAATCATGATTTATTTTTTAACATAAATTTGAAAAATGAAAAAACGAAAAAAAAACGTTTTTTCTTTTTTTTAACCTATAATTTCGCGGACCCCCTGCAGTACCTCCGCGGACCCCCTAGGGGTCCCGGACCCCCTGTTGAAGACCCCTGGTGTATACTGTATCTCCCCTACACCGAGACCTTCTGAGAAACATTGGAAATCTGAACTGGTTTGATTAGCACAAACCAATCAAAGGCTGTTTGTTTGTATTTTAAGCTTGTGTGGGCTGTGTGTCATCTAAAACCTGTGAGAATAACCTCAGTCTATCAGTGTGGTTACTCTCTCAGGTTATGGGTAATATTCATATCATACCTTTTTGAAATTCAAATTCAAATGGTCTGTTCTGTTTGTCCAACTCATGACATCATGTCAACGTTTGACGGAACATCATGTCAACGTTTCACGGACCAATCAAAGGCCATGAACGGTGCTAATTTTCTTGGACGGTGGTAATTTTCTTGGTTAAACGCGTTAAGACAGGAAAACCAATCGGAAGCCTCTGTGTCTATGACACCATGGACGAATCAGCGTTTGATTGGTCTGACATCATGTCAACGTTTCACGGACCAATCAAAGGCCATGAACGGTGCTAATTTTCTTGGACGGTGGTAATTTTCATGGTTAAACACGTTCTAAGACAGGCACACCAATTGGGAGGCCTCTGTGTCTATGACACCATGGATAAATCAGCGTTTGATTGGTCTGACATCATGTCAACATTTCACTGACCAATCAAACGCCATGAACGGTGCTAATTTTCTTGGTTAAACGCGTTAAGACAGGAAAACCAATCGGAAGCCTCTGTGTCTATGACACCATGGACAAATAAGT
Source organism: Nannobrachium achirus (assembly GCF_963921795.1). NCBI lineage: Eukaryota > Metazoa > Chordata > Actinopteri > Myctophiformes > Myctophidae > Nannobrachium > Nannobrachium achirus. The sequence continues at coordinate 64,523,742 of NC_137816.1, read as the reverse complement.
GTTTGATTGGTCTGACATCATGTCAACATTTCACTGACCAATCAAACGCCATGAACGGCGCTAATTTTCTTGGTTAAACACGTTCTAAGACAGGCAATCTAATCGGAAGCCTCTGTGTCTATAGATAGATAGATAGATAGATAGATAGATACCTTTATTATCCCAAGGGGGAAATTCAGTTGTCCAGTTGTAGCATAGCAGTATACAGTATTTACAAAGTTACAGAGAAGTAAGACAAAAGATAGATAAGAGTAAAAAAAAAGAAAAAAAGAAAAGACACCATGGACAAATAAGTGTTTGATTGGTCTGTTCTGTTTGGCTAACTCATGACATAATAGTTTTTGTTTTGTCCATGTTGTCACCATTGTCATATTTCTGAGACGAAGCGGAGCATAGGAGAGGTTTGCAGAGCCTCTGTTTGTGCAGCAGTGCTTTAGCCTGCATAATGAACTCACCTGGTGGAGTAGGATCTGGTGTAGTGTAGTGTGTATCCAGGAGGGGCGCTGTGGTTGCGTCTGTAGAGCAGAGATATAAGTTTCAGGACAGATACTATCTATCTATCTATCTATCTATCTATCTATCTATCTATCTATCTATCTATCTATTAGCCAAATCTTTGTCTGTCTGTCTGTCTGTCTGTCTGTCTGTCTGTCTGTCTGTCTGTCTGTCTGTCTGTCTGTCTGTCTGTCTGTATGTCTGTATGTCTGTGATTACGCCATTCAATGGGAAAACCATTAAAAAAACACAGGGTGACATCATCCAATGGGAAAACCCTTGAAATAACACAGATTGACATCATCAACTGGGTGATGACGTTACTATCATCAACAGCCAATGAGGGACCAGCATTCTTGGTGACGTCAACAAGTGCGGCCTGATATAAAGTACAAGGTATAAATTAGCCAAATCTAAGTATGTCTGTGTTTGTCTGTGTGTCTGTGTGTGTGTATGCCCAATAGCCAATCACGGGCTTCGGGCCATGGGCCATGCCTGTAGCCAATCAGAGATGGGGAGAAGGTGATGTCATAATATCAATGCATACATAAGGGCCACTAGAGGGGCTGTCGATGCCCCCCCCCCTCAAAGTGTCTGTCCACGCCCCTGGCAACAACAGTAAAGCAAGTTTGTGGCCTGGCGTAGATATGCATTCCTTCATTTTCTTCTTCTTTTTAAGGCTGCAAATTGTGCAAAAGAGGGCTTCTGGGAAGTCATTGGACTGTAATAAAGAGTATATATATACTCTGGAAAAAGTTGAAAAAATAAATACAATCTGTTATGAACTCACCTGCTGGAGTAGGATCTGGTGCAGTGTAGTGTGTATCCAGGAGGGGCGCTGTGGTTGCGTCTGTATAGCAGAGATATAAATAAAATATCACAGAATGGAGGAAGTTAATACTTCTACCACTTTTTCGAGTCACGTGTTCAAATACTGGATTCTGATTGGCTAAATTCCGGAGGTTATGAGAGGACTACTGCCGCAAAGTTGTGTGTCCGAGATCAATGCGCCTCAGTGTACATCCGGGGACTTTCCCCCAACCAACAAATGAAGGTCGCAGCGGTCCTATGTTTACTAACGTGCGTACTATCGTCGCCGATTTATTTGGATCCAATGCAATCCGCCAACTTTAAAGCCCCTTTTCTCTGAACCTATGCCTTTCTGGAAGCGAACAGCCTCTATTTACGGCCGGAACGGTGCTTTTAACTGACGTTTGCTTAGCTGTAAGCTAGTCGCATGGATTACTATGGAGTTGGCGCCATCTGTTGGTGAGTAGAAGATGTTGTTTGTGGAACTATCTGCTGTCTCGCGGAAGTTTTATAGGCAATAATGATTGTAACTTAAGATCCTTGCAAGTTACAACTATGTGTTTTCTTTCATGTATACGGGAAAAAGTGGTAGAAAAGCTATTTACCACTCGGGGTCGGACATTATGCTCTCATAATGTCCTGAGTGCGGGTGTTATCGGACTCGGCTGCGCCTCGTACGATAACACCCGCACTGCGGACATTATGAGAGCATAATGTCCTCTCACTCGGGGTAAATTGCTTACATAATGGGCAATAACAGGAGAGCAACAGTCTGAAAGGTACTAACTAGATGTTTAGATGTTGAATGTTCACAGAACATAATGGTAACAAGACCTTGTAAAAAGCATTTTTGTGATGAATCCATTTGGCTTTTGTATCATACTGCTAATAAAACATTTGATCCTCTTTTTAAGGCCATGGAGGCCATTTGAGGCTCTTTAACACTTTGCAAGCCACGGGGAGCCACTTAATATTAAAACCGTAATATACCGTACATCATCTGTACTAAAATTTGCCGGAAAAAACAAACCGTCTTTTTCCGTACTAGGTCATTAAAAATGAAATAAGTGATAATGATCGGAAAAAAACGATCGCTATAGCCTTTCTCCGTCTCACCACCGGTCTAACCAATAGCATGATTCTTCTCTGCGCATGCACTGGAAGTGCTTTTGATCGCTTCGGGGGCAGATTAGCCTTCTAGCCATTGACTTACAGTGTGGACGTTAGCGCTAGCATAGCCGTTGTCCTAGCGGCTAGGCTAATGAAAGTTCTTCCGTGGATTATTATTATGGAGATGATCTCATGCGGCCACATTGATGCACACGGATCGCGCACGCGAAACGCACGGGGAGAAGACAACTCGGCCAAAATCCCCACTATATATGCCAATGCAGATCGAGCTACTTCTGGTGAGTTTTAACCGGGGGGATTGACGGAGGAGAAAAAAAGAATGCAGCCATCCTAGAAGGCACGCGTTGTTGTTGATGTTTGTAATCATAATATTATGTCTCAGATCATAATACAATGATAGAAATTTCCGGCTAGTCCACAACAAGCCATTCTGGGCCGGCTGGGGAAGTGTTAAGTCTGAAAAATAGGCCTTCTGGGATGTCATTGGACTGTAAAATAAATAAAATTGTCAAACCTAACTTTTTCTTCTTCCCCCCCTAGAGCCACAGTTTGTGCAGCAGTGCTTTAGCAGCCACTATAGCCTGTATCTGTTATGAACTCACCTGGTGTAGGATCTGGTGTAGTGTAGTGTGTATCCAGGAGGGGCGCTGTGGTTGCATCTGTATAGCAGATATACAGTATAAGTTTCAGGACAGATACTATCTATCTATCTATCTATCTATCTATCTATCTATCTATCTATCTACAGTATATCTATCTATCTATCTATCTATCTATCTATCTATCTATCTACGGTTGTGCTCAAAATTATTCGACCCCTCTGCAAATCTGGTTTATTGGCTAAATTCACAAACTGACAACTGAATGAAATAAATCAATCAATCATACAAGAACAATGTAAATAGCTCCAAAGTAACATTTGTTGTGTTTTTTGTATCTATTAGCTGCATCTTTGTCTGTGTGTCTGTGTTTACGTCATCCAATGGGAACACCCTTTAAAAAACACAGGGTGACATCATCCAATGGGAAAACCCTTGAAATATCACACAGTGACGTCATCAACTGGGTGATGATGTCACCATCATCAACAGCCAATGAGGGACCAGCATTCTTGATGACGTCAACAAGTGCAGCCTGATATAGAGTACAAGGTATAAATTAGCCAGATCTAAGTATGTCTGTGTTTGTGTTACTGTGTGTATGCCCAAAGCCAATCACAGGCTTCGGGCCATGGGCTATGGGCCTGTAGCCAATCAGAGAGGGGGAAAGGGTGACATCATAATACCGGCCATTCCCGAGCTGGTGGAGGAGTTTGGGGAAAGTGGGCAGTAGGAATCCCTGTCTGCATACCACACTGAAAACAGGCACCATAACTATATGGTTGCATTGGCAAATATTTTCACAATTACCTAACAATTAAATTGAGACAAAGTAGAGGCCATTGTGCTACTCTCACTTTAACTCAACCTCTGCCAAAAAAATACCCCTTTGTACCCCTTCTCTGCCATGCCCGTAGAACCCGGAGATTTAATAAGCTTTAATTAAAAAAAAATGTTTTATCGAAGCGGAACTAAAATAGGCCGGAACTAATGCTCCGTGATCGGTTTCTACACGGACACATTATTGAGCGGACCACTTATCATTGAGGCCGTGAACCGGAAGCGGATGGTCCGTCGTCTATTTTGGCCCGTTAGCTTTCTGTATAAACTCCGCGGCTTACAGATGGAGAACGGATTGATCAATTGAAAAAAATTCAACGGATTTGAGAAGCTGATGGAATACGCGAACACACGATGTGTCCGATCACGCACGATGGGAACTGGATGAGCGCCCACGTTAACGGGTAGGAGAAGCCGGCAGTGAAAGACATAGAGAAATCTCCGGGCTCTACGGCCGTAAACTACGAATGAGTTAACAGAAAAAGGGCCATAAGAACAGGAAAAGAAAGAAAGAAAGAAAGAAAGAAAGAAGATATGACATCCATTCTTACCTGTAGGCCTACAGATCACACCAGCATCCTCATCATGACCGCAGTCATTACGACCAAATCCAATGTGTGAGCACTGAGTTAGAGACCTTTCACTTCCTAAACAACGCACATCATCCATCCAGATTGGACCATTCCCTTGGCCAAAACGTGCACCACCAGGAGCACTCCATGCTGTCCCACAGCTCAGCTCTCTGCAAACCACCTCAGCATCTTTCAGGCCCCAGCGGTCGTCACAGACTGTTCCCCATCTGTTGTTGTGATAGATCTCCACCCTGCCAGAGCACCGTCCACCACCATCCACCAGCCTCACTAAACCTGAACAACAAAAAAATCACACCCAGAAGTGAAGTGAGCGGTGCTAAGTGAGTAGAGCACTGCCACGCCTGCATCTGTTGAACTCACCGCTGTGGTTGCGTCTGTATAGCAGAGATATGAGTTTCACAACAACAAGTAGGTCGGGAGTGGCTTATTGTCGGTATCAGCCGGTAACACGCGGGAGTCTGTCCCCGTTACAATGCGCTAGACCCCTGGGAGATGGACTGCTGAGGTGGAGCGCCACACCTACCATCAGCTCCCAGTACTTGCCGCACAGCTTGCCAAGCCGTGCTACTCATACGCTGAGTTGGCGGTGCCCGGAATCGAACCCATGACCTTGTGGTCCAAAGGCGAGAGCTCTACCGACTGAGCTACCCGAGCAGTTTCACAACAGACAGATAAAATATCACAGAATGGAGGAAGTTAATAAATAATGAGCAATAACATCAGAGCACTAATTAGATGTTTAGATGTTGAATGCTCACGGACTGCAATACCTAGTAACAAGGTTTTTTTGTGATTGATCCATTTGGCTTTTGTATCGTACTGCTGTACTTTTAAAATGTCAATAAAACATTTAATCAATCACTCAATCAATCATTCAATCAATCAATAAAAAACACTGTAAGGTATGTTTTCATCACATGCGCACATTGCATTTACTCTTGCATCTCAAAAATAGCCAATCTAAGAATCTACAAGCCCACAACGCATTATTTTGAAACCACGTTGTGAGCTTATGAAGGTAATCAGTTTGACACTGATCGGTCCGACAGTGCCGGCAGACAGAATGACACACTTCATTCTGTCTACGTCATTCTGTTTACAAAAACGTAGTCTCGGACAGAAGTGGAGGAAGTTAATAAATGTGAGCAGAAACAGTAGAGCGAGTTCCACCCGGCCTGGCGGAGATATGCATTAATTCCATCCTTGTTTTTATTTTTATTTTATTTTTTATTTTTAAGTCTGCAAAAGAGGCCTTCTGGGATGTCATTGGACTGTAATTAATGGTAAACTCTTGAAAACGGTGAAAAAATAAATACAATAGAAAAAGTAAAACTTAACTTTTTTTCTAGAGTCACAGTTTGTGCACGAGTAGTCGAGTACTTTAGCAGCCACTATAGCCTGCATCTGTTATGAACTCACCTGGTGGAGTAGGATCTGGTGTAGTGTAGTGTGTATCCAGGAGGGGCGCTGTGGTTGCATCTGTATAGCAGAGATATGAGTTTCACAACAGGACAGATATCACAGAATGGAGGAAATAATAATGATCAATAACAGCAGAGCACTAACTAGATGTGTATATGTTGAATGCTCATGGACCACAAGACCTTGTAACAAGGTTTTTTTGTGATTAATCCATTTGGCTTTTGTATCCTACTGCTGTACCTTTAAAATGTCAATAAAACATTTAATCAATCAATCAATCAATCAATCAATCAATCAAAATCACTAAGGCATATTTTCATCACATGAACAAATTGAATTTACTCTTGCATCTCAGAAATAGCCAATCTACAAATCTACAAACCCACAGCGCATTACTTTGTAATCACGTTGTGAGCTTATAAAGATCGGCTATTTTCACCTTACAATGCCACCATACTTCAGGGAGAGTACATACTCAGTTTGGCACTGATTGGTCCGACGGCAGACATAATGACACGTCATTCTTTCTACGTCATTCTGTCTACGAAAACCTAGTCTCGGACAGAAGTGAAGGAAGTTAATAAATATGAGCAACAACAGTAGAGAAAGTTCCACCCGGCCTGGCGGAGATATGCATTCCTTACTTTTTATGTCAGCAAAAGAGGCTTTCTGAGATGTCATTGGACTGCAATTTAGAGTAAACTCTTGAAAAAGTTGAAAAAAATAAATACAATAGAAAAATTGCACCCGTGCGAAGTGTGCAAGCGTCCTTGTATGTGTTTAATGAGGAGGAGTAGGCTATGACAAAACTATGACATCACTCTCAATATAGAAAATTGAATGCCAAAATGAATACCAAAGAGACAGAATGCCTGCTTCTGAATGAAGACTCTGATGATCATTCAACCATCCGCTCCAATGACGGCAGAGACATCAAATAAACAGAGGAATTCAAATACCTTGGATCATACGTAGTCAGTAGCAAAAAGGACTTCCTGACAAGGAAAGGGCATGCCTGGAGTGCTTGCAATAAGCTACATCGCATATGGCAGTCAGACATCTCAAGAGCTACCAAGATCAACCTGTTCAAAGTCTGTGTGGAAAGTATGCTGCTGTATGGTGTATACCAGGGGTCTTCAACGTTTTCAGGCCGGGGACCCCCAAACTGATGGGGAGATGGAGCAGGGACCCCCTACCACCTCGTAGGGTGGGGGGGTCGGGGCTACGATATATTTTTTATTTCAAACATGTAAAAAGTTACAGCGAGCAGGGTGGGCCGTACCACTACCATTTCTAAACATACTACTTATTAACTGAGAACCAATGTCAATAATATCAACAATCTGTCAATTGCATAGTAATCATGTATTCAAGCTATTCAAAATGGATAGAATCATGATTTATTTTTTAACATAAATTTGAAAAATGAAAAAACGAAAAAAAAACGTTTTTTCTTTTTTTTAACCTATAATTTCGCGGACCCCCTGCAGTACCTCCGCGGACCCCCTAGGGGTCCCGGACCCCCTGTTGAAGACCCCTGGTGTATACTGTATCTCCCCTACACCGAGACCTTCTGAGAAACATTGGAAATCTGAACTGGTTTGATTAGCACAAACCAATCAAAGGCTGTTTGTTTGTATTTTAAGCTTGTGTGGGCTGTGTGTCATCTAAAACCTGTGAGAATAACCTCAGTCTATCAGTGTGGTTACTCTCTCAGGTTATGGGTAATATTCATATCATACCTTTTTGAAATTCAAATTCAAATGGTCTGTTCTGTTTGTCCAACTCATGACATCATGTCAACGTTTGACGGAACATCATGTCAACGTTTCACGGACCAATCAAAGGCCATGAACGGTGCTAATTTTCTTGGACGGTGGTAATTTTCTTGGTTAAACGCGTTAAGACAGGAAAACCAATCGGAAGCCTCTGTGTCTATGACACCATGGACGAATCAGCGTTTGATTGGTCTGACATCATGTCAACGTTTCACGGACCAATCAAAGGCCATGAACGGTGCTAATTTTCTTGGACGGTGGTAATTTTCATGGTTAAACACGTTCTAAGACAGGCACACCAATTGGGAGGCCTCTGTGTCTATGACACCATGGATAAATCAGCGTTTGATTGGTCTGACATCATGTCAACATTTCACTGACCAATCAAACGCCATGAACGGTGCTAATTTTCTTGGTTAAACGCGTTAAGACAGGAAAACCAATCGGAAGCCTCTGTGTCTATGACACCATGGACAAATAAGTGTTTGATTGGTCTGACATCATGTCAACATTTCACTGACCAATCAAACGCCATGAACGGCGCTAATTTTCTTGGTTAAACACGTTCTAAGACAGGCAATCTAATCGGAAGCCTCTGTGTCTATAGATAGATAGATAGATAGATAGATAGATACCTTTATTATCCCAAGGGGGAAATTCAGTTGTCCAGTTGTAGCATAGCAGTATACAGTATTTACAAAGTTACAGAGAAGTAAGACAAAAGATAGATAAGAGTAAAAAAAAAGAAAAAAAGAAAAGACACCATGGACAAATAAGTGTTTGATTGGTCTGTTCTGTTTGGCTAACTCATGACATAATAGTTTTTGTTTTGTCCATGTTGTCACCATTGTCATATTTCTGAGACGAAGCGGAGCATAGGAGAGGTTTGCAGAGCCTCTGTTTGTGCAGCAGTGCTTTAGCCTGCATAATGAACTCACCTGGTGGAGTAGGATCTGGTGTAGTGTAGTGTGTATCCAGGAGGGGCGCTGTGGTTGCGTCTGTAGAGCAGAGATATAAGTTTCAGGACAGATACTATCTATCTATCTATCTATCTATCTATCTATCTATCTATCTATCTATCTATCTATTAGCCAAATCTTTGTCTGTCTGTCTGTCTGTCTGTCTGTCTGTCTGTCTGTCTGTCTGTCTGTCTGTCTGTCTGTCTGTCTGTCTGTCTGTATGTCTGTATGTCTGTGATTACGCCATTCAATGGGAAAACCATTAAAAAAACACAGGGTGACATCATCCAATGGGAAAACCCTTGAAATAACACAGATTGACATCATCAACTGGGTGATGACGTTACTATCATCAACAGCCAATGAGGGACCAGCATTCTTGGTGACGTCAACAAGTGCGGCCTGATATAAAGTACAAGGTATAAATTAGCCAAATCTAAGTATGTCTGTGTTTGTCTGTGTGTGTGTATGCCCAATAGCCAATCACGGGCTTCGGGCCATGGGCCATGCCTGTAGCCAATCAGAGATGGGGAGAAGGTGATGTCATAATATCAATGCATACATAAGGGCCACTAGAGGGGCTGTCGATGCCCCCCCCCCTCAAAGTGTCTGTCCACGCCCCTGGCAACAACAGTAAAGCAAGTTTGTGGCCTGGCGTAGATATGCATTCCTTCATTTTCTTCTTCTTTTTAAGGCTGCAAATTGTGCAAAAGAGGGCTTCTGGGAAGTCATTGGACTGTAATAAAGAGTATATATATACTCTGGAAAAAGTTGAAAAAATAAATACAATCTGTTATGAACTCACCTGCTGGAGTAGGATCTGGTGCAGTGTAGTGTGTATCCAGGAGGGGCGCTGTGGTTGCGTCTGTATAGCAGAGATATAAATAAAATATCACAGAATGGAGGAAGTTAATACTTCTACCACTTTTTCGAGTCACGTGTTCAAATACTGGATTCTGATTGGCTAAATTCCGGAGGTTATGAGAGGACTACTGCCGCAAAGTTGTGTGTCCGAGATCAATGCGCCTCAGTGTACATCCGGGGACTTTCCCCCAACCAACAAATGAAGGTCGCAGCGGTCCTATGTTTACTAACGTGCGTACTATCGTCGCCGATTTATTTGGATCCAATGCAATCCGCCAACTTTAAAGCCCCTTTTCTCTGAACCTATGCCTTTCTGGAAGCGAACAGCCTCTATTTACGGCCGGAACGGTGCTTTTAACTGACGTTTGCTTAGCTGTAAGCTAGTCGCATGGATTACTATGGAGTTGGCGCCATCTGTTGGTGAGTAGAAGATGTTGTTTGTGGAACTATCTGCTGTCTCGCGGAAGTTTTATAGGCAATAATGATTGTAACTTAAGATCCTTGCAAGTTACAACTATGTGTTTTCTTTCATGTATACGGGAAAAAGTGGTAGAAAAGCTATTTACCACTCGGGGTCGGACATTATGCTCTCATAATGTCCTGAGTGCGGGTGTTATCGGACTCGGCTGCGCCTCGTACGATAACACCCGCACTGCGGACATTATGAGAGCATAATGTCCTCTCACTCGGGGTAAATTGCTTACATAATGGGCAATAACAGGAGAGCAACAGTCTGAAAGGTACTAACTAGATGTTTAGATGTTGAATGTTCACAGAACATAATGGTAACAAGACCTTGTAAAAAGCATTTTTGTGATGAATCCATTTGGCTTTTGTATCATACTGCTAATAAAACATTTGATCCTCTTTTTAAGGCCATGGAGGCCATTTGAGGCTCTTTAACACTTTGCAAGCCACGGGGAGCCACTTAATATTAAAACCGTAATATACCGTACATCATCTGTACTAAAATTTGCCGGAAAAAACAAACCGTCTTTTTCCGTACTAGGTCATTAAAAATGAAATAAGTGATAATGATCGGAAAAAAACGATCGCTATAGCCTTTCTCCGTCTCACCACCGGTCTAACCAATAGCATGATTCTTCTCTGCGCATGCACTGGAAGTGCTTTTGATCGCTTCGGGGGCAGATTAGCCTTCTAGCCATTGACTTACAGTGTGGACGTTAGCGCTAGCATAGCCGTTGTCCTAGCGGCTAGGCTAATGAAAGTTCTTCCGTGGATTATTATTATGGAGATGATCTCATGCGGCCACATTGATGCACACGGATCGCGCACGCGAAACGCACGGGGAGAAGACAACTCGGCCAAAATCCCCACTATATATGCCAATGCAGATCGAGCTACTTCTGGTGAGTTTTAACCGGGGGGATTGACGGAGGAGAAAAAAAGAATGCAGCCATCCTAGAAGGCACGCGTTGTTGTTGATGTTTGTAATCATAATATTATGTCTCAGATCATAATACAATGATAGAAATTTCCGGCTAGTCCACAACAAGCCATTCTGGGCCGGCTGGGGAAGTGTTAAGTCTGAAAAATAGGCCTTCTGGGATGTCATTGGACTGTAAAATAAATAAAATTGTCAAACCTAACTTTTTCTTCTTCCCCCCCTAGAGCCACAGTTTGTGCAGCAGTGCTTTAGCAGCCACTATAGCCTGTATCTGTTATGAACTCACCTGGTGTAGGATCTGGTGTAGTGTAGTGTGTATCCAGGAGGGGCGCTGTGGTTGCATCTGTATAGCAGATATACAGTATAAGTTTCAGGACAGATACTATCTATCTATCTATCTATCTATCTATCTATCTATCTATCTATCTACAGTATATCTATCTATCTATCTATCTATCTATCTATCTATCTATCTACGGTTGTGCTCAAAATTATTCGACCCCTCTGCAAATCTGGTTTATTGGCTAAATTCACAAACTGACAACTGAATGAAATAAATCAATCAATCATACAAGAACAATGTAAATAGCTCCAAAGTAACATTTGTTGTGTTTTTTGTATCTATTAGCTGCATCTTTGTCTGTGTGTCTGTGTTTACGTCATCCAATGGGAACACCCTTTAAAAAACACAGGGTGACATCATCCAATGGGAAAACCCTTGAAATATCACACAGTGACGTCATCAACTGGGTGATGATGTCACCATCATCAACAGCCAATGAGGGACCAGCATTCTTGATGACGTCAACAAGTGCAGCCTGATATAGAGTACAAGGTATAAATTAGCCAGATCTAAGTATGTCTGTGTTTGTGTTACTGTGTGTATGCCCAAAGCCAATCACAGGCTTCGGGCCATGGGCTATGGGCCTGTAGCCAATCAGAGAGGGGGAAAGGGTGACATCATAATACCGGCCATTCCCGAGCTGGTGGAGGAGTTTGGGGAAAGTGGGCAGTAGGAATCCCTGTCTGCATACCACACTGAAAACAGGCACCATAACTATATGGTTGCATTGGCAAATATTTTCACAATTACCTAACAATTAAATTGAGACAAAGTAGAGGCCATTGTGCTACTCTCACTTTAACTCAACCTCTGCCAAAAAAATACCCCTTTGTACCCCTTCTCTGCCATGCCCGTAGAACCCGGAGATTTAATAAGCTTTAATTAAAAAAAAATGTTTTATCGAAGCGGAACTAAAATAGGCCGGAACTAATGCTCCGTGATCGGTTTCTACACGGACACATTATTGAGCGGACCACTTATCATTGAGGCCGTGAACCGGAAGCGGATGGTCCGTCGTCTATTTTGGCCCGTTAGCTTTCTGTATAAACTCCGCGGCTTACAGATGGAGAACGGATTGATCAATTGAAAAAAATTCAACGGATTTGAGAAGCTGATGGAATACGCGAACACACGATGTGTCCGATCACGCACGATGGGAACTGGATGAGCGCCCACGTTAACGGGTAGGAGAAGCCGGCAGTGAAAGACATAGAGAAATCTCCGGGCTCTACGGCCGTAAACTACGAATGAGTTAACAGAAAAAGGGCCATAAGAACAGGAAAAGAAAGAAAGAAAGAAAGAAAGAAAGAAGATATGACATCCATTCTTACCTGTAGGCCTACAGATCACACCAGCATCCTCATCATGACCGCAGTCATTACGACCAAATCCAATGTGTGAGCACTGAGTTAGAGACCTTTCACTTCCTAAACAACGCACATCATCCATCCAGATTGGACCATTCCCTTGGCCAAAACGTGCACCACCAGGAGCACTCCATGCTGTCCCACAGCTCAGCTCTCTGCAAACCACCTCAGCATCTTTCAGGCCCCAGCGGTCGTCACAGACTGTTCCCCATCTGTTGTTGTGATAGATCTCCACCCTGCCAGAGCACCGTCCACCACCATCCACCAGCCTCACTAAACCTGAACAACAAAAAAATCACACCCAGAAGTGAAGTGAGCGGTGCTAAGTGAGTAGAGCACTGCCACGCCTGCATCTGTTGAACTCACCGCTGTGGTTGCGTCTGTATAGCAGAGATATGAGTTTCACAACAACAAGTAGGTCGGGAGTGGCTTATTGTCGGTATCAGCCGGTAACACGCGGGAGTCTGTCCCCGTTACAATGCGCTAGACCCCTGGGAGATGGACTGCTGAGGTGGAGCGCCACACCTACCATCAGCTCCCAGTACTTGCCGCACAGCTTGCCAAGCCGTGCTACTCATACGCTGAGTTGGCGGTGCCCGGAATCGAACCCATGACCTTGTGGTCCAAAGGCGAGAGCTCTACCGACTGAGCTACCCGAGCAGTTTCACAACAGACAGATAAAATATCACAGAATGGAGGAAGTTAATAAATAATGAGCAATAACATCAGAGCACTAATTAGATGTTTAGATGTTGAATGCTCACGGACTGCAATACCTAGTAACAAGGTTTTTTTGTGATTGATCCATTTGGCTTTTGTATCGTACTGCTGTACTTTTAAAATGTCAATAAAACATTTAATCAATCACTCAATCAATCATTCAATCAATCAATAAAAAACACTGTAAGGTATGTTTTCATCACATGCGCACATTGCATTTACTCTTGCATCTCAAAAATAGCCAATCTAAGAATCTACAAGCCCACAACGCATTATTTTGAAACCACGTTGTGAGCTTATGAAGGTAATCAGTTTGACACTGATCGGTCCGACAGTGCCGGATATTGGCAGACAGAATGACACACTTCATTCTGTCTACGTCATTCTGTTTACAAAAACGTAGTCTCGGACAGAAGTGGAGGAAGTTAATAAATGTGAGCAGAAACAGTAGAGCGAGTTCCACCCGGCCTGGCGGAGATATGCATTAATTCCATCCTTGTTTTTATTTTTATTTTATTTTTTATTTTTAAGTCTGCAAAAGAGGCCTTCTGGGATGTCATTGGACTGTAATTAATGGTAAACTCTTGAAAACGGTGAAAAAATAAATACAATAGAAAAAGTAAAACTTAACTTTTTTTCTAGAGTCACAGTTTGTGCACGAGTACTTTAGCAGCCACTATAGCCTGCATCTGTTATGAACTCACCTGGTGGAGTAGGATCTGGTGTAGTGTAGTGTGTATCCAGGAGGGGCGCTGTGGTTGCATCTGTATAGCAGAGATATGAGTTTCACAACAGGACAGATATCACAGAATGGAGGAAATAATAATGATCAATAACAGCAGAGCACTAACTAGATGTGTATATGTTGAATGCTCATGGACCACAAGACCTTGTAACAAGGTTTTTTTGTGATTAATCCATTTGGCTTTTGTATCCTACTGCTGTACCTTTAAAATGTCAATAAAACATTTAATCAATCAATCAATCAATCAATCAATCAATCAAAATCACTAAGGCATATTTTCATCACATGAACAAATTGAATTTACTCTTGCATCTCAGAAATAGCCAATCTACAAATCTACAAACCCACAGCGCATTACTTTGTAATCACGTTGTGAGCTTATAAAGATCGGCTATTTTCACCTTACAATGCCACCATACTTCAGGGAGAGTACATACTCAGTTTGGCACTGATTGGTCCGACGGCAGACATAATGACACGTCATTCTTTCTACGTCATTCTGTCTACGAAAACCTAGTCTCGGACAGAAGTGAAGGAAGTTAATAAATATGAGCAACAACAGTAGAGAAAGTTCCACCCGGCCTGGCGGAGATATGCATTCCTTACTTTTTATGTCAGCAAAAGAGGCTTTCTGAGATGTCATTGGACTGCAATTTAGAGTAAACTCTTGAAAAAGTTGAAAAAAATAAATACAATAGAAAAATTGCACCCGTGCGAAGTGTGCAAGCGTCCTTGTATGTGTTTAATGAGGAGGAGTAGGCTATGACAAAACTATGACATCACTCTCAATATAGAAAATTGAATGCCAAAATGAATACCAAAGAGACAGAATGCCTGCTTCTGAATGAAGACTCTGATGATCATTCAACCATCCGCTCCAATGACGGCAGAGACATCAAATAAACAGAGGAATTCAAATACCTTGGATCATACGTAGTCAGTAGCAAAAAGGACTTCCTGACAAGGAAAGGGCATGCCTGGAGTGCTTGCAATAAGCTACATCGCATATGGCAGTCAGACATCTCAAGAGCTACCAAGATCAACCTGTTCAAAGTCTGTGTGGAAAGTATGCTGCTGTATGGTGTATACCAGGGGTCTTCAACGTTTTCAGGCCAGGGACCCCCAAACTGATGGGGAGATGGAGCAGGGACCCCCTACCACCTCGTAGGGTGGGGGGGTCGGGGCTACGATATATTTTTTATTTCAAACATGTAAAAAGTTACAGCGAGCAGGGTGGGCCGTACCACTACCATTTCTAAACATACTACTTATTAACTGAGAACCAATGTCAATAATATCAACAATCTGTCAATTGCATAGTAATCATGTATTCAAGCTATTCAAAATGGATAGAATCATGATTTATTTTTTAACATAAATTTGAAAAATGAAAAAACGAAAAAAAAACGTTTTTTCTTTTTTTTAACCTATAATTTCGCGGACCCCCTGCAGTACCTCCGCGGACCCCCTAGGGGTCCCGGACCCCCTGTTGAAGACCCCTGGTGTATACTGTATCTCCCCTACACCGAGACCTTCTGAGAAACATTGGAAATCTGAACTGGTTTGATTAGCACAAACCAATCAAAGGCTGTTTGTTTGTATTTTAAGCTTGTGTGGGCTGTGTGTCATCTAAAACCTGTGAGAATAACCTCAGTCTATCAGTGTGGTTACTCTCTCAGGTTATGGGTAATATTCATATCATACCTTTTTGAAATTCAAATTCAAATGGTCTGTTCTGTTTGTCCAACTCATGACATCATGTCAACGTTTGACGGAACATCATGTCAACGTTTCACGGACCAATCAAAGGCCATGAACGGTGCTAATTTTCTTGGACGGTGGTAATTTTCTTGGTTAAACGCGTTAAGACAGGAAAACCAATCGGAAGCCTCTGTGTCTATGACACCATGGACGAATCAGCGTTTGATTGGTCTGACATCATGTCAACGTTTCACGGACCAATCAAAGGCCATGAACGGTGCTAATTTTCTTGGACGGTGGTAATTTTCATGGTTAAACACGTTCTAAGACAGGCACACCAATTGGGAGGCCTCTGTGTCTATGACACCATGGATAAATCAGCGTTTGATTGGTCTGACATCATGTCAACATTTCACTGACCAATCAAACGCCATGAACGGTGCTAATTTTCTTGGTTAAACGCGTTAAGACAGGAAAACCAATCGGAAGCCTCTGTGTCTATGACACCATGGACAAATAAGTGTTTGATTGGTCTGACATCATGTCAACATTTCACTGACCAATCAAACGCCATGAACGGTGCTAATTTTCTTGGTTAAACACGTTCTAAGACAGGCAATCTAATCGGAAGCCTCTGTGTCTATAGATAGATAGATAGATAGATAGATACCGTAGATACCTTTATTATCCCAAGGGGGAAATTCAGTTGTCCAGTTGTAGCATAGCAGTATACAGTATTTACAAAGTTACAGAGAAGTAAGACAAAAGATAGATAAGAGTAAAAAAAAAAAAAAAAGAAAAGACACCATGGACAAATAAGTGTTTGATTGGTCTGTTCTGTTTGGCTAACTCATGACATAATAGTTTTTGTTTTGTCCATGTTGTCACCATTGTCATATTTCTGAGACGAAGCGGAGCATAGGAGAGGTTTGCAGAGCCTCTGTTTGTGCAGCAGTGCTTTAGCCTGCATAATGAACTCACCTGGTGGAGTAGGACCTGGTGTAGTGTAGTGTGTATCCAGGAGGGGCGCTGTAGTTGCACCTGTAGAGCAGAGATATGAGTTTCATAACAGGACAGAAAAAGTCCAGGTGGACCTGGACTTTTTGCCAGACCCATGAAATGGGTAGGCCTACATAAGCAAATGTCGGTCCGGGTTTTCTATATAAAGGGTATATATGATGATGACATGATGATGACATGCCTACAAAAGGCATGATGTCATAAATGATGATGACAGACAGGGGGTCTGGCACAACCAGGTTGACCTGGTCTAGTTTTTATACAAAAATGTATTTGAAATGAGAGATATGACATCCATTCTTACCTGTAGGCCTACAGATCACACCAGCATCCTCACCATGACCGCAGTTGTGTACACCAAATCCATTGTGTGAGCACTGAGTTAGAGACCTTTCACTTCCTGAACAAAGCACATCATCCATCCAGATTGGACCATTCCCTTGGCCAAAACGTGCAAGTCCACGAACACTCTGTGCCGCCCCACAGCTCAGCTCTCTGCAAACCACCTCAGCATCTTTCAGGTCCCAGTCGTCATCACAGACTGTTCCCCACCTGTTGTTGTGATAGATCTCCACCCTGCCAGAGCACCGTCCACCACCATCCACCAGCCTAACTAAACCTGAAAGACAAAAAATCACACCCAGGAGTGAAGTGAGCGGTGCCTGTCCCGAGAAGCTTGGCCAATGACAGAAGTACACAAACAGACTTACAGACAAAGCCAGATGTAGGAGATTTACTGAATCAAGCGACTTAAAAAGTGTCACAAAAGAGAGACGTTAAAATTAGCCCACTCATGTTTGAAAGGTGAACATCCCAACCTGCAACTTGTATCCCAGAATGGTGGAAGTTAATAAATAATCTGCAATAACAGTAGAGCTGAAGGCACTAACTAGATGTTTAGATCTGTCACTGGTCTTAAACAAGTTAAACATATTGTCCCCCCACCCCGGTTGAGCTGAATGAATGACTGACAGGTGACGAACTGGGCCTAACAGGAAAAGAAAGAAAGAAAGAAAGACAGAAAGAAAGAAAGAAAGAAAGAAAGAAAGAAAGAAAGAAAGAAAGAAAGAAAGAAAGATACAAACATGAATTTAAAATGAGAGATATGACATCCATTCTTACCTGTAGGCCTACAGATCACACCAGCATCCTCACCATGACTGCAGTCGTGTACACCAAATCCACGGTGTGAGCACTGAGTTAGAGACCTTTCACTTCCTGAACAACGCACATCATCCATCCAGATTGAACCATTCCCTTGGCCAAAACGGGCACCACCAGGAGCACTCTGTGCCGTCCCACAGCTCAGCTCTCTGCAAACCACCTCAGCATCTTTCAGGTCCCAGGAGTCATCACAGACTGTTCCCCATCTGTTGTTGTGATAGATCTCCACCCTGCCAGAGCACCGTCCACTGCCACCCACCAGCCTCACTAAACCTGAACATGAAAGAAGAACAAATAAAAATCAAACCTCGGTTCGAAGTGAAGCGGTGAACTTTTATTCTATGTGTTCTAGAGTTATGAACTCTGTGATCTATACATTCTTTATATATTCTGAATTCTACATTCTTTATATATTCTGAATGAATGAATGATTTTATCTGGAGGGCCGAATTATCATGTGAAGCTTGACCAATCCTCAAAGTATCCAATCATCAGACCGGGACGGACACTACACACATATTCTGGACGTACAGGACAGATAAAACCTGTTCATTCTGGACTGAAATGGCCATATATGGACATGGGACACACATTTTGCTTTTTGAAAAAGCCTATTCATTCTGGACTGATATTCTGGACGTACGGGACAGATAAAACCTGTTCATTCTGGACTGAAATGACCATATATGCGCATGAGGTGACAGACATTTTGTTTTCGAAAAAGCCTGTTCATTCTGGACTGAAATGACCATATATGGGCGTGGGACACACAAAGCCACTCATTGGAAGCGGTTTTCACCGCTTCAAAAAAAAAACACACACACACACACACACACACACACACACACACATACACACACACACACACACACACAGTGTGAAGTGAGTGGTGCTTTTCATGAGTAATTAATGTCATGAAGAGTCCCGCGAAGCTTGGCCAATGAGTCAAGTGTGGGACATACATTTATGTACATACGTAAACTACATACAAACAGACCTATAAATCCAGACACAGGAGCTTTGAGTGTTGGACCTAGAAGAGGGTTAGACCCAGACCTTTGAGTGTTGGACCTAGAAGAGGGTTAGACCCAGACCTTTGAGTGTTGGACCTAGAAGAGTGTTAGACCCAGACCTTTGAGTGTTGGACCTAGAAGAGTGTTAGACCCAGACCTTTGAGTGTTGGACCTAGAAGAGTGTTAGACCCAGACCTTTGAGTGTTGGACCTAGAAGAGTGTTAGACCCAGACCTTTGAGTGTTGGACCTAGAAGAGTGTTAGACCCAGACCTTTGAGTGTTGGACCTAGAAGAGTGTTAGACCCAGACCTTTGAGTGTTGGACCTAGAAGAGTGTTAGACCCAGACCTTTGAGTGTTGGACCTAGAAGAGTGTTAGACCCAGACCTTTGAGTGTTGGACCTAGAAGAGTGTTAGACCCAGACCTTTGAGTGTTGGACCTAGCAGAGGGTTAGACCCAGACCTTTGAGCGGTTCAAACCGCTCCTATGTTTCACTTGATGTTAACACAAACATTAGCATGGACCAATCAAGAGCTGTTCTGATCATGATGTCATGTGTTAACCAAACAGAACAGACCAATTGAACGCCAACCAGTCCATAACGTCATGCACACAGTGGCTTTAGATTGGTCCGTCGGTTTCAGAGCGCATTTTAAAGCACGGGCAAATCAAAAGCCGGTTTGTCCATGACGTCAACATGGCATGGACCAATCAAAGGCTGTTCTGTCCATGACGTTACTGAACCTAAAACAACACATTTTGGATTTTGTCTGAATTTCAAACCGACGCCAGTTGAACACCACAGAGGATCTGAAACAGCAACCACAGATTGTGGTCACTGTCAAAGGTCAACTTCATAACTAACATAAGCTCAAAAGCCCTGACAAAGTTACAAAATGAGCACAGTCCATTCAAAAGCCATTCTGTCCATGATGTCACGTGTTAGCCAAACAGAACAGACCAGTAGAAAGTTAGATTGGAGTTAATCTATCTAATCTATCTACTGTAGATGTTTAGATGTTGAATGTTCACAGACCACAATGACCTTGTAACAAGCTTTTTTGTGATGAATCCATTTGGCTTTTGTGTCGTACTGCACTCACAGGCAGAATGATACACTGACGGATAGGGGAGAGAACGTAGTCTCGGACAGATGTGGATGAAATTAATAAATATGAGCAATAACAGTAGTACCCAGGGGGCAAAGGAAGGTGTGCTGCATTTGCCCCGACATAAAAAGTTGTCCACCAGAAATATTATCTATGACCCAGTAGGATCACAACCTATATGGACAACCCGGTCAATTTGTACAACAAAGTCCAATATGGCCGCCTCAATATTAGCCCCTATTAGTTTTAATGGGGTGAATAGGGCAAAATTTAAAACTGAGGGATATTTCCACGAAAGCTCACAGGTTGATCAATGGTATACATATGAAGATTTTTTGTATTGCAAGTTTCCATGAAATCCAATATGGCCGCCACAATATGGCCGCCATAATGTAAGGACCCAGAAAATAGGTTTTGCCTCTAACTTCTGAACCAGATGAGCTAGAAACGCAAACTTGGTGTCTATTTCATGGTGTCTGACCATGGGAGACTCAATGGAATAGCTAATTTTATTATTGGGTGTGTCTGGACCTTTATTGTGCATATTTGCAAGATGGTGGACTCCCAAAATAGAGCTTTAACATAATTTCTACCATGATTGTTGACTGCTTTTGCAAATACAAGCAATATGAATCCATTTGCTAAGATTTATGGCACAGAAGGGACTTATACCTGTATTATTCTTGAGTTTGCATGTTGTCAAAATGGCTGTAAACGAGATATTATATTTCCTGTCCGATTCTACTGTATGTAGTTGTAGCAATGACTTCAGATAAAATCAGAGACCAAAACAATGTATCTTAGAAATTATTTTTTTATTAAAAAATAAATAAAAAAGAGAGAGATTATCTCAATGAAATGAATGCAACTGCCTTTTTTTTGCCTTTTTTTTCAGCTTCAGGGAAATTATAATGAACACATGATTAAAACAGGCTGCATTATAATGCAAATAATTGCTTGTCACTATCACTGTCATGTGTACCTATCCTGCTGCATCTTGTCTCCAGTCCTTGGCAACGACACCCCAAGTAGCAATTCCCTTCTTCGCACATGAAGTTCAATCACCCGAGAGAGACTTGGAGTAGAACCGCTGCTCCTTCACTTGGAAAGGAGTCAGCTTAGGTGGTTCTGGCATCTAGTACGGATGCCCCCCGAGCGCCTTCCTAGGAAGGTCCTCGATGCACGTCCCACTGGGAGGAGACCCCGTGGCAGACCAGATGGAAGGATTATATCTCCAGACTGGCCTGGGAACGCCTCGGTATACTCCCAGAGGGAGTGGAGGAAGTTGCGCAGGATAAGGAAATCTGGAAGTCTCAGTTGGAACTGTTACCCCCGCGACCCGTTTCTGGATAAGCGGTTGAAGATGGATGGATGGATGGATGGCACATGAACAGTTTTTCTGGCAGCCTTTGATACAGCTACATGATATTGCCTTGTCCATTGATATAGGCCAGGCTGGCTCTGTAGATGTACAGGGGACTGCCTTCCCATCACTGAGAGACCATCCATATTCAGTGAAGCAAGGGATGTCTTCGCGATGTGTGCAGTTTTATCTATTATGGCTGCAAGAGCAGCTCTTTTCAGGTGCAGGCCAAAGGCATTTTCTGTAGGTGGCAGCAGCTTCAACAGGGTTGATCGGTTATTTAGGAACTTGTACACTCTCAGCTTTGCCAGGTCAAAGTCCTATGGCAAAGCTATTGTGAGGTCTCTAGCCTGATTCTTGACATCCTCTGAGAGGGAATAAGAGGAATTTTCACCAAACTCCTGAAGTGCAGGGAGATCTAGACCCATGCTGGTCTTGAACCATGCCTTCTTTCCAGTGAAAAAGGGATAGCTGGTGGTATCTCTGCCACTCAGGCTGTGAATAAAGGGCAGGGCACGACACTGTGCGAGTCCAAGGGCTGAGACCATGTGATGGATAGGAAGATATGCATCCTGCTCTGTTCTCACCCACAGCTCTGGAAGGTCTAGGAGGTGGGTGGCAGCATGATATTGATGCCTGTATCATGCTGCCGCCATGGGAAGGCAGTCCCCTGTCCATCTACAGAGCCAGCCTGGCCTATATCAATGGACAAGGCAATATCATGTAGCTGTATCAAAGGCTGCCAGAAAAACTGTTCATGTGCGAAGAAGGGAATTGCATGCTACTTGGGGTGTCGTTGCCAAGGACTGGAGACAAGATGCAGCAGGATAGGTACACATGACAGTGATAGTGACTAGCAATTATTTGCATTATAATGCAGCCTGTTTTAATCATGTGTTCATTATAATTTCCCTGAAGCTGAAGTTGTTGGAAAGCATGTGCATGTCTATGTGTGAAAGACCCAAAAAGGCAGTTGCATTCATTTCATTGAGATAATCTCTCTCTTTTTTTATTTATTTTTTTAATAAAAAAATAATTTCTAAGATACATTGTTTTGGTCTCTGATTTTATCTGAAGTCATTGCTACAACTACATATAGTAGAATCGGACAGGAAATATAATATCTCGTTTACAGCCATTTTGACAACATGCAAACCCAAGAATAATACAGGTATAAGTCCCTTCTGTGCCATAAATCTTAGCAAATGGATTCATATTGCTTGTATTTGCAAAAGCAGTCAACAATCATGGTAGAAATTATGTTAAAGCTCTATTTTGGGAATCCACCATCTTGCAAATATGCACAATAAAGGTCCAGACACACCCAATAATAAAATTAGCTATTCCATTGAGTCTCCCATGGTCAGACACCATGAAATAGACACCAAGTTTGCGTTTCTAGCTCATCTGGTTCAGAAGTTAGAGGCAAAACCTATTTTCTGGGTCCTTACATTATGGCGGCCATATTGTGGCGGCCATATTGGATTTCATGGAAACTTGCAATACAAAAAATCTTCATATGTATACCATTGATCAACCTGTGAAGTTTCGTGGAAATATCCCTCAGTTTAAAATTTTGCCCTATTCACCCCCCATTAAAACTAATAGGGGCTAATATTGAGGCGGCCATATTGGACTTTGTTGTACAAATTGACCGGGTTGTCCATATAGGTTGTGATCCTACTGGGTCATAGATAATATTTCTGGTGGACAACTTTTTATGTCGGGGCAAATGCAGGTTTCCTAAAAAAAGGCTGGTTGCCCCCTGGGTATAGAGCGAGTTCCACCCGGCCTTGTGAAGATATGCATTCCATCTTATTCTTTTGTCTGCAAAAGAGGCCTTCTGAGATAATAACTTGTAAAACATAACTTTTTTTTTCTAGAGCCACGGTTTGTGCACCAGTGCTTTTATGAACTCACCTGGTGGAGTATCTGGTGTAGTGTAGTGTATCTCCAGGAGGGGCGCTGTGGTTGCGTCTGTAGAGCAGATATGAGTTTCACAACAGACAGATAAAATATCACAGCATGGAGGAAGTTAATAAATAATGAACAATAACAGCAGAGCACTAACTAGATGTTGAATGCTCACGGACCACAAGACCTTGTAACAAAGCTTTTTTGTGATTAATCCACTTGGCTTTTGTATCCGACTGCTGTACTTTTAAAATGTCAATAAAACATTTAATCAATCAATCAATCAATCAATCAATCAATCAATCAATCAATCAATAAAAAACACTGTTCATCACATGAACAAATTGCAATTACTCTTGTGAGCTTATAAAGATCTGCTATTTTCACCTTACCGCCATACTTCAGGGAGATTGCATACTCAGTTGGACACTGATCGGTCATTCTGTCTACGAAAAAATTAGTCTCGGACAGAAATGGAGGAAGTTAATAAATATGAGCAAAAACAGTAGAGCGAGTTTGCGGCCTGGCAGAGATAAGCATTCCTTCCTTTTTTTCCCCTTCTTTTTAAGTCTGCAAATTGTGCAAAAGAGGCCTTCTGGGATGTCATTGCACTGTTATTAAGAGTAAACTCTTGAAAAGGTTGAAAAGATAAATACAATAGAAATAGTAAAACTTAACTTTTTTTCTAGAGCCACAGTTTGTGCACCAGTGCCACTATAGCCTGCATCTGTTTTGAACTCACCTGCTGGAGTATCTGGAGTAGTGTAGTGTGTATCCAGGAGGGGCGCTGTGGTTGCGTCTAGCATAGATATGAGTTTCACAACCGGACAGATAAAATATCACAGAATGGAGGAAGTTAATACATAATGGGCAATAACAGTAGTTAACTAACTAGATGTTTACATGTTGAATGTTCACAGAACACAATGGTAACAAGAGATGCATGGGCAGTATTTGAAATACGTATTTCAAATAATTTTTTGTATTTTGAAATACGTATTTCAAATACTTTTTTGTATTTTTGAAATACAAAAAAGTATTTCAAATACGTATTTTAAATAATTTTTTGTATTTTCAAATTTCAAGTATTTCAAATACTGCCCATTGATCCTCTTTTTAAGCCCCTGAGGACATTTGAGGCCTCTTTTTAAGTATGCTAAAGAGGCCTTTATGGGATGTCATTGGACTGTAAAATAAAGTAGTAAAAAACTAGTCAAACTAAACTCTTTCTTTCTGCTAGAGCCAAAGTTTGTGCAGCAGTGCTTTAGCAGGCTAGCAGCCACTATAAAGCCTGCATCTGTTATGAACTCACCTGGTGGAGTAGGATCTGGTGTAGTGTAGTGTGTATCCAGGAGGGGCGCTGTGGTTGGGTCTGTATAGCAGAGATATGAGTTTCACAACAGGACATCTATCTATCTATCTATCTATCTATCTATCTATATATCGCTATCTATCTATCTATCTATCTATCTATCTATCTATCTATCTATTAGCTGTCTGTCTGTGTTAAGTCATTCAATGGGAAAACCCTTGAAAAAAACACAGGGTAACATCCTCCAATGGGGAAACCCAATTGAAATAACACAGAGTGGGCATCGGATGGGCATAAACGGGCATAACAAGGCGCAGGTTGGCAAGAGTGCCAACTTGCCCACCCACATACATACTGACAGCTCTCATCACCCTATTGGCGCTCTGTTGGTGCAACTGCACCTCGACAGAGTGCAGTTGATGTCATTGATTTCCGTACCATGTGTTTATTCGGCTATATGTGTTTGTTGCTTTGGCTTTATTTTGTTGTTTGAGTTTTTTTGGAGTGTAAACTTTTGTTACATGTTACCACTGTATGTTTTAAACAAGTTAAACATATTAAACACATTTTTTTAATATACAAAATGTATTTGAAGTGAGAGATATGACATGTATTCTTACCTGTAGGCCTACAGATCACACCAGCATCCTCACCATGACCGCAGTTGTGTACACCAAATCCATTGTGTGAGCACTTAGTTAGAGACCTTTCACTTCCTAAACAAAGCACATCATCCATCCAGATTGGACCATTCCCTTGGCCAAAACGTGCAAGTCCACGAACACTCTGTGCCGCCCCACAGCTCAGCTCTCTGCAAACCACCTCAGCATCTCTCAGGTCCCAGTCGTCATCACAGACTGTTCCCCAGCTGTTGTTGTGATAGATCTCCACCCTGCCAGAGCACCGTCCACCACCATCCACCAGCCTCACTAAACCTGAAAGACAAAAAATCACACCCAGGAGTGAAGTGAGCGGTGCCTGTCCCGAGAAGCTTGGCCAATGACAGAAGTACACAAACAGACTTACAGACAAAGCCAGATGTAGGAGATTTACTTTGAGTGTTGGACCTGGAAGAGTGTTAGACCCTGATTTTTTTTTCTTTTTTTAAATATACAAAACCCAGTTGAATCAAGCGACTTAAAAAGTGTCACGAAAGAGAGACGTTAAAATGAGCCCACTCATGTTTGAAAGGTGAACATCCCAACCTGCAACTTGTATCCCAGAATGGTGGAAGTTAATACATAATCTGCAATAACATTAGAGCACCGCTCTTAAGGCACTAACTAGATGTTTAGATGTTGAATGTTCACAGACCACAATGACCTTGTAACAAGCTTTTTTGTGATGAATCCATTTGGCTTTTGTGTCGTACTGCACTCACAGGCAGAATGATACACTGACGGACAGGGGGAAAAACATAGTCTCGGCCAGATGTGGATGAAATTAATAAATATGAGCAATAACAGTAGAGTGAGTTCCACCCGGCCTGAAGATATGCTTCTACCACTTTTTGTGGTCACATGTTCAGATACTGGATTCTGATTGGCTTAAAACAGTGGTAAATCAGTCAACAACCTTGATTTGGCTCATGGACCCCGCCCACTGTTGTGTTGCAGTGGTAACATTGCAAGTTAAACTGTGTTTTCTTTCATTCATATAGAAGTGGTAGAAAAGCAATGGCTTACATTCCATCTTTTTCTTTTGTCTGCAAAAGAGGCCTTCTGAGATGTCATTGGACTTTAATTAAGAGTAAACTCCAACGCCACAGTTTGTGCACCAGTGCTTTTATGAACTCACCTGGTGGAGTATCTGGTGTAGTGTAGTGTGTCTCCAGGAGGGGCGCTGTGGTTGCGTCTGTATAGCAGAGATATGAGTTTCACAACAGACAGATAAAATATCACAGAATGGAGGAAGTTAATAAATAATGAACAATAACAGCAGAGCACTAACTAGATGTTTAGATGTTGAATGTTCACAGACCACAAGACCTTGTAACAAAGCTTTTTTGTGATTAATCCGTTTGGCTTTTGTATCGTACTGCTGTACCTTTAAAATGTCAATAAAACATTTAATCAATCAGTCAATCAATAAAAAACACTGTTCATCACATGAACAAATTGCAATTACTCTTGTGGGCTTATAAGGATCTGCTATTTTTACCTTACCGCCATACTTCAGGGAGATTGCATACTCAGTTTGACACTGATCGGTCATTCTGTCTACGAAAAATTAGTCTCGGACAGAAATGGAGGAAGTTAATAAATATGAGTGAAAACAGTAGAGCAAGTTTGCGGCCTGGCGGAGATATGCATTACTTCCTTTTTCTTCTTTTTAAGTCTGCAAATTGTGCAAAAGAGGCCTTCTGGGATGCCATTGCACTGTTATTAAGAGTAAACTCTTGAAAAGGTTGAAAAGATAAATACAATAGAAATAGTAAAACTTAACTTTTTTTCTAGAGCCACAGTTTGTGCACCAGTGCCACATAGCCTGCATCTGTTTTGAACTCACCTGCTGGAGTATCTGGAGTAGTGTAGTGTGTATCCAGGAGGGGCGCTGTGGTTGCGTCTAGCATAGATATGAGTTTCACAACCGGACAGATAAAATATCACAGAATGGAGGAAGTTAATACATAATGGGCAATAACAGTAGTTAACTAACTAGATGTTTACATGTTGAATGTTCACAGAACACAATGGTAACAAGAGATGCATGGGCAGTATTTGAAATACGTATTTCAAATAATTTTTTGTATTTTGAAATACGTATTTCAAATACTTTTTTGTATTTTTGAAATACAAAAAAGTATTTCAAATACGTATTTTAAATAATTTTTTGTATTTTCAAATTTCAAGTATTTCAAATACTGCCCATTGATCCTCTTTTTAAGCCCCTGAGGACATTTGAGGCCTCTTTTTAAGTATGCTAAAGAGGCCTTTATGGGATGTCATTGGACTGTAAAATAAAGTAGTAAAAAACTAGTCAAACTAAACTCTTTCTTTCTGCTAGAGCCAAAGTTTGTGCAGCAGTGCTTTAGCAGGCTAGCAGCCACTATAAAGCCTGCATCTGTTATGAACTCACCTGCTGGAGTAGGATCTGGTGTAGTGTATTGTGTATCCAGGAGGGGCGCTGTGGTTGGGTCTGTATAGCAGAGATATACGTTTCAGGACAGCAGATACTAACTATCTATCTATCTATCTATCTATCTATCAGCTGAATCGTTGTCTGTCTGTCTATGTTAAGTCATTCAATGGGAAAACCCTTGAAAAAAAAACACAGGGTAACATCATCCAATGGGGAAGCCCAATTGAAATAACACAGAGTGGGCATCGGATGGGCATAAACGGGCATGACAAGGTGCAGGTTGGCAAGAGTGCCAACTTGCCCACCCACATATACACAGACAGCTCTCATCACCCTACTTGTGCGCTCTGTTGGTGCAACTGCACCTCGACAGAGTGCAGTTGATGTCATTTATTTCCGTACTATGTGTTTATTTGGCTATACCGGTATGTGTTTGTTGCTTTGGCTTTATTTTGTTGTTTGAGTTTTTTTGGAGTGTAAACTTTTGTTACATGTTACCACTGTATGTTTTAAACAAGTTAAACATATTAAACACATTTCTTTATATACAAAAATGTATTTGAAGTGAGAGAGATGACATCTATTCTTACCTGTAGGCCTACAGATCACACCAGCATCCTCAAGATGACCACAGTTGTGTACACCAAATCCATTGTGTGAACAATTAGTTAGAGACCTTTCACTTCCTGAACAACGCACATTATCCATCCAGATTGAACCACTCCCTTTGCCAAAATGTGCACCAACAGGAGCTCTCTTTGCCGCACCACAGCTCAGCTCTCTGCAAACCACCTCAGCATCTTTCAGGTCCCAGGAGTCGTCACAGACTGTTCCCCAGCTGTTGTTGTGATAGATCTCCACCCTGCCAGAGCATCGTCCACCACCATCCACCAGCCTCACTAAATCTGAACATGAAAGAAGAATTCACACAGGACAGAATTCATTATTAATATATATCGGACCAGTTACACATATGTGGAGATCCCCGATACCCATAGGCTATATGGAGATCCATGTATATGGAGATATGGGCATATATTGGTTGGATGGGCGGTTCTACCAAAAAAAAAAAAAAAAAAAGAAAGAAAAATGTGCAAGTACAGTAACAGCAGGGGAAGCAGCTAAGAACATAGGCAAAAATCTGAGCTATCCGTGTGCAAAGTTGGAGTTTGTAGAACCAACCGTGTGCTGTGAGACCCCAGACATGCTTACTCGGTTACTCGTTATGTGAAAGTCCTATGACGTCTATGACGTCTGACATCATACATACAATCCCTTTTATGCCCATATATGGAGATCCCTGTCTGTAGAACCAACCTTGTGCTGTGAGACCCCAGACATGCATCCGTGCGTGTCAGTATCTGTCTCTCAGTCCTTATCCCCTTTTATGGGCATAAAAGGGATTCTATTAGTGTGGTTGCCCTAACAGGGCATCATCTGGGAATCAGAGGTAGAGGTCAGCTCCATATATGGAGATCTAGGTGATGATCCAGTCGTCTCCATGTATGGATATCCAGGGTTTGATGAGGTGATGTGATGTGATGTCACATGATGTCACAATGTCAACAAAATTGAGGCGTTACAGAAGAAAGAAAGGAAGGAAGGAAGGAAGGAAGGAAGGAAGGAAGGAAGGAAGGAAGGAAGGAAGACAGAAAAGATGTTTTGCTTCTCATAGTTAACTGCGACCTACGGTCGCAATGAGCAACAGTAGAGCAAGTTCCACCCGGCCTGGTGGAGATATGCACTTCTTCCTTTTTTTTTATGTCATCACATGTGTGTGTGTGTGTGTGTGTGTGTGTGTGTGTGTGTGTGTGTGTGTGTGTGTGTGTGTGTGTGTGTGTGTGTGTGTGTGTGTGTGTGTGTGTGTGGTTTTTATTACTTTGTGAGGGACCAAATAGTAGGTCCCCACAACGGTTTGGGTTAGGTTTAGGGTTAGGGTTAGGGTTAGGGTTAGGTTAGGGTGTGAGACTTCAATATATTGTTCTAGGCAAAGTCAATGCTTAAGATGCAATATAGAGAATAGTGCTTTCGCCATCTTGTTTTAAAAGAAAGAATGTTGCAATTTTAGATTGGGTTGGTTCCCCTAGTTCATAAAATCATACAGGTCATCTTGTAGTTTATGTCCTGTGGGTTTTATGTTAGACTGTGCATGGCACGATGGTCAAATTTCGTGAGTCAGAAATGTTATTTTTATTTATTTTTTATGTGGGTGATGTGGGTGGTCCTGGCTCGTCCTACGCTTTCCAACGAGTGATTCTAGATGGTCCGACGATTTATTCCATTGAAAATGGTTTAGAATAAAGTTTAGAGCCCCCCAAAAAAAACTCAATCTATACTGTCGGCGGCGCGACGTATTCCGGGGTGTCTATCCCGATCTAGTCCGGGATATTTAATAAAATGAATTAATTAATCGGAGGCCTCAACGAAGCCCCGGTCTAATTTTCCATCCATGCCCCGGGCCGCGATTCTGTTTACATCGGCACGTAATCGGGTAACGCCGCCGCACCGCGCCGCCGACTCCAATACAAACTCACATCTTTAGAGACCTTTTTCTCTGAACTGCGTTCCCAGGGCAGCGACAAAGTTTTTTTGCGGCTAAATAGCTTCAGATCGGGCTTCTAAAAAATAAAGAAGCTAATAGCTAACTGTTAGCTAACTTCATCCGGTCTTCGTTCATAACAGTGTTTGCAGTGAAAGCCTAAGCTACTTCTGCCTGTGTAGACGGAAGTTAGAGCGAAGGCCTACGCAGAAATGTCTGGCACTCTAGCGGCACCTTGTGGCCCCTGGCAGTAAGTGGGTTAATATTCTCTCACTATAGCATGTATCTGTCATGAACTCACCTGACATGCACTGCTTGTTGTCAGCTGCCAAGTAGGAGTTGGTGGGACAGGAACACTTGTAACCCCCTCCAGGTGAGAGCAGACACAGGTGACTGCAACCTCCATTATTGGCCTGACACGGGTGACCTGATACTGCAGTGTGGAGAAAATGTGCACACATTTAATGGATGTGATGAACCAGATGTGTCTGTTTTGCATTGCCCCATTGTGCAAATGTTTCTTAAAAAAAAAGACACACATTTGATATTTGATTAACTTATATATACATTTAATTTGAGTACATTTTCGATGACCACGTGG
>NC_137816.1:64437852-64487852 GCF_963921795.1 Nannobrachium achirus | reverse complement strand
TCTGAAGGAGTCCAAGGCTATTTTGCTGTATTGTTTCTGGTTACATTTGGAAATTGAGTTATTTCTGTTTTGTTCAGAGCACACACCTGACAAAAGACCATTGATATTAAATATTGATGATGATGATGACTTTGTTATGGTCCGACCGAAATTACATTTTGTCAGGAGATGTAGTCGGCCCTTGGGTGATTTAATATTTTCTAGTGTGGCCCCTTTGAAAACAATGTTGGACACCCCTGGCTTAGGTCATATTTTGAAATGTTTTATTGTTAGACTAGTTTTAGTTTACGAGTAAATACCATAATATTTTAAACTAAAATGTATTTGGGCTGGCTGTGATGGTTTCCTAATGCTTGATTTATGTTGTGGGAGAGTGCCATGCACACAACCAAGCATAACATGCTCTATGGATCTATTCTCCACTAACTTTCCACTAACTAGTCCCTCCATTTTAGACTAGTAGTTTTTAATTGTTGAAAAATGTCAATGCATTTAGTCATAATTTTAGTCATCATAGCTTAGGTGTTTTTTTTTTTTTATCCCACAAATTTGTAACACGTTTTCCACCCACTGCCAATTGCTCTTCTGACATCACAATGATGTTGCAAATGAAAGACCAAGACAGAATTCATTTGCACTGACCTGCTCTCAGCAGAAGTATATAGCTGACCTGTTCTGACATCACAATGATGACTCGACCAGCTCAGCAATCCTGTCATTTTGACTTGTTTTAAGTTTTCATTTTCCACCTGAAACTCACTGGCCTTAACGATTCTTCTGTGAAGCACTGCACCCATGCTTCACATGCGTGTTCAGCTCTGTGTGAGAGAAATGATGTCCTGCTCTAAATCAGTAAAAACACCCTAGCTCTTTCAGTGTTTAATGTGATATAGCAAAGCATAAATGCTTTCATCTCATATGAATTGTTTGGAATTGAGACAAAGTCAATGTATGATGATGATTTGTTAAAAAGTTTATTAGTAGGCCTATTGTTTATTATTAAACCAAATATCCCCCGGGTCAAGATGAACTGAACAAAGCTGAAATGAATCCGAACCGAACTTAATGGGTAATCTCAGTTGAGTTGGTTCATTCTGGATTATATGGCAATCATAATGTAAAACATGCTCAGGTATAGGTATTTCCCACAGTGATCACGTTTTTCGTTACGATTGTCATTGTCCATAATCCAGAATAAATCAACTCAACTGAGAATCTCGGTCTGTGGTGCTAAACACAATTCAAACCACAATCACACCTGTTACACCCTGGTCAAAACGACTTTGCGCGGCTATGGTCAACACGATTCCTTGTATTTTGGGTTAGGGTTAATATAGTTTCCCTTCCCCGTCATCTGTCTTCATAGTTGTCATCGTCACACTGACCTGGATGTCACTGCCATTGATGTGCATGCGACTGATCGTGTCGGAGCCCACATCTGTCCAGTAGATCATCTGCTGCCGATAGTCAAAGTCCAGAGCCACCGGCCTCTTCAAGTCCTGTCACACCACAGCAGTTGTGTTAAGTCTCTGACAGAAATAGATTCTGGCATTATAACTGTGCAGAATATAGTATAGGATGTGTTGCCAATGGTTTTCACCTGTTTGAGCACTATGTCGTTGGAGCCGTTCAAGTTCATCTTCTTCAGGTGGTTGCCACTGACAAAGATGAGGAAGGGCTCTATGTCTAGAGTAAGACATCACATTTTAGTTTATTTACCTTTAAAAATACACTAGGAGACTTACTTCTTCTTCTTGTTCTCAATTATAGACTGGGAACAAAAAGTGTCCCTGGCATTTTTGACTGGACCGATCCACCACTCTTTTGGTGATGATGAACTGGTTGTTTGTGACCGTAGGTCACTATTTAGTATGAAAACTTGCAACTCTGTATGTCTGTCACACACACATGCTCTTCTGACATTACAATGATGTTGCAAATGAATGAATATAATGGGCATTCCCAGATGATGCCCTGTACCACAAAAAAAATTGCACATTTGAAACTTGGAGATACGAGGTTTCTGCCCGAAAGTGACGATTTACTTTGTTGGCCGAAAAATGGAACGAAGGCCGACATTTTATTTTTAATTTTTTCCTAATGGCCGGCCTGGACCGTCCGGGAATGAACCGGCCGTTCGGGAGTTGGCCCGCTTTTCCCAATGGCCAGCACGTCCCTGCAACCAACGCCAACCACATGTCACTATGATGACAAAATGTATAAAGTGGAACACACATCAGCTGCAGACAGACTTCGTAAACACAGCCACCACCTTTATTTTCAGTGAAAATACCCACACCGGCAGCATCAGATACACACTCACACGCATTCACGCCTCAACCACCACGCCACTGTTCTATTTCCAGGCGCTGCCACGCAGTGTGTATTACCCATAAGCCTAAATAGAATGCTACAATCCAGCTGTGTTGTCTAGAAATATGAGGTTATTGCAACAGTAGTTGTGGAACTTTCTCAAACTCTGGACAAAGTAGCTTTGAAGGGAATGAAGCTTTCTAGGATGCAGCCATTTGTCTTTTCCTGCTTTTTTCCCTTGCTGCTTTCTTTAAATTGTTCATGCTAAACCACTTTATCGCTGCTTGCAGCTACATTTTATTCATTTATGGTTTGTCTGTCTTTCTGTTGTGTTTTTATTTTTTTTGGTTTGTTTTTATGGTAGGGGGCGATCATTAGCAGACAAATGACACACGGACGGACAGGGGCAAAATAATCTCAGACAGAAGTGGAGGAAGTTAATAAATATGAGCAGAAACAGTAGAGCGAGTTCCACCTGGCCTGGCAGAGATATGCATTCCTTCCTTTTTCTTTTTTGTCTGTAATGTCATTGGATTGCAGAGTAAACCTAGATCCACAGTTTGTGCACCAGTGCTTTAGCAGCCACTATAGCCTGCATCCATCCATCTTTCTGTCTATCTATCTATCTATCTATCTATCTATCTATCTATCAGCCAAATCTATGTCTGTGTTTACGTCATTCAAAGGGAAAACCCTTGAAAAAAACACAGGTTGACATCGTCCAATTGGAAAACCCTTGAAACAACACAGAGTGACGTCATCAACTGGGTGATGACGTCACTACCATCACCACCAACAGCCAATGATCCATTCATTCTTACCTGTAGGGCTACAGATCACACCAACATCCTCACCATGACCGCAGTTGTGTACACCAAATCCATTGTGTGAGCAATGAGTTAGAGACCTTTCACTTCCTAAACAACGCACATTATCCATCCAGATTGAACCACTCCCTTGGCCAAAACGGGCACCACCAGGAGATCTCTGTGCCGCCCCACAGCTCAGCTCTCTGCAAACCACCTCAGCATCTTTCAGGTCCCAGGAGTCATCACAGACTGTTCCCCATTTGTTGTTGTGATAGATCTCCACCCTGCCAGAGCACCGCCCACCACCATCCACCAGCCTCACTAAACCTGAACATGAAAGAAGAAGAAATCACACCCAGTGTGAAGTGAGTGGTGCTTTTCATGAGTTAATTTCATTAAGCATCCCACAAAGCTTGGCCAATGAGTCAAGTGTGGGACGTACAGTACATACCGGTACATACTGTATGTACATACAAACAGACTTACAGACTAAGCCAAATACAAACAGACTTACAGACAAAGCCAAATACAAACAGACTTACAGACAAAGCCAAATGTAGGAGCTTTGAGTGTTGAACCTAGAGGAGTGTTAGACCCAGACCTTTTTTAAATATACAAAACCCAATTGAATCAAGTGACTTAAAAAGTGTCACAAAAGAAAGACATTAAAATGAGCCCACTCCTGTTTGAAAGGTGAAAATCCTAACCTGCATCTTGTATCCCAGAATGGTGGAAGTTAATAAATAATCTGCAATAACAGTAGAGCTGAAGGCACTAACTAGATGTTTAGATCTGTCACTGGTCTTAAACAAGTTAAACATATTGTCCCCCACCCCGGTTGAGCTGAATGAATGACTGACAGGTGACGAACTGGGCCTAACAGGAAAAGAAAGAAAGAAAGAAAGAAAGAAAGAAAGAAAGAAAGAAAGAAATATACAAAAATGAATTTGAAATGAGAGATATGACATCCATTCTTACCTGTAGGCCTACAGATCACACCAGCATCCTCACCATGACCGCAGTTGTGTACACCAAATCCATTGTGTGAGCAATGAGTTAGAGACCTTTCACTTCCTAAACAACGCACATCATCCATCCAGATTGGACCATTCCCTTGGCCAAAACGGGCACCACCAGGAGCACTCTGTGCCGTCCCACAGCTCAGCTCTCTGCAAACCACCTCAGCATCTTCCAGGCCCCAGTCGTCGTCACAGACTGTTCCCCATCTGTTGTTGTGATAGATCTCCACCCTGCCAGAGCACCGTCCACCACCATCCACCAGCCTCACTAAACCTGAACATGAAAGAAGAAGAAGAAATCACACCCAGTGTGAAGTGAGTGGTGCTTTTCATGAGTTAATTTCATTAAGCATCCCACAAAGCTTGGCCAATGAGTTAAGTGTGGGATGTACAGTACATACCGGTACATACTGTATGTACATACAAACAGACTTACAGACAAAGCCAAATGTAGGAGCTTTTAGTGCTGGACCTGGAAGAGTGTTAGACCCAGACCTTTTTTAAATATACAAAACCCAATTGAATCAAGTGACTTAAAAAGTGTCACAAAAGAAAGACATTAAAATGAGCCCACTCATGTTTGAAAGGTGGAAATCCCAACCTGCATCTTGTAGCTTATCACACACCCAAAAAACTGATTCAACCCCCCTATAAATGTGACACATATAAATTATGTTTGCTTTATTTAATTACTTCACTTCAAGGCATAAGCATATACATTTAATTGATATAACTCAAATATTATTAATAGTGCCAGATGTGATACATTTACATTATGTTGGCTTTATTTAAATGTATTTAATTATAATATATGCAAATGTATTGAATTGATGTAACTGAACAAATATTAATCGTGCTTACCTTAAATATATACATTTACAATATATGCATTTTTATTAAATTGTTCCAACTCAAATGTAATTAATAGTGCTTATACAAAATCTATTCATTTAACATTATGCATTTATATTACATTCATGTAACTCAAATCTTAGTAATGGAATTTAAAAACACATTGAAAATGAGTTCCAATGAAAACTCCCAGAGTCCCATAAACCACGCCTCTCACCAATTTTATTGAGTAGTTTTTAAGGCTGAAATCATTCTGAGAATATTGTTTGAATCCAACTCAATTTTATTAAGTAGATTTTACAGATCTGAGAAGTGACTCCAGCCCTTTCCCTTGATTGGTCAAATAAGTTGGTCACATGTTATGCAAAGCATGCTGGGAACAGCATTTTTCTAGGTTTTCAGGGAAATGTTTAAGCTTTCGGGAGCTAAAAATGCTAAATGTATCATATCAATGTGTCTGCCTTGGCAAGATGACTGTCATATGTCAGAATTTGATTTGTCAGTATTTGAGCCTAAACCCTAACCCTAACTGCTAGGCTGCTAGTTTAAGCTTGAGCTCCCTCCCCATGCTAGGCTAAAAGAGAAGGACTCATGGTAACTTAGAGGTTATTGCGTTGGTTTTCTCTTAAATGTTCTGATTATTCAATAATCACTGCTATTGCATATATCCATTATGCATCTGTATGTTGATATTGTAAAACTTGAAACAAATCATCCAGAAGAAAACCTGAAACCGAACTCTTCTTATGTAAATGTAAAAGTATTTTATTTAACTTAGCTTAATTCCATAAAAATGAGTTGAACCAACACATTTACGTTAACATTTGTTTGAGTTGGACAAACGTAAATTAATTAAGTTCATATAATTAACTTGGCTTAAGTTAATGAAAATGAGTTGGACTAATTGAACAACATGCATTGCATTGAATGTAGATTTGACTTGGGACTACATATATCCCATATATAAATTTACTCATATAAAATGGGTGGAAAAGTTTCACACATTTAAAATGTGTTCAACTGAGAGATTATTTTTTTGGGTGCAGAATGGAGGGAGTTAATAAATAATGTGCAATTGTAACGGAGGTGAACCGAACCTCCCCACCCGGGTTCGTACCCGGGTCTCCCACGCTAAAGTCCAATGTCTTAACCACTAGACCAAAGAGACATCTCTTTGGTCCGGGGGAGATACTAGACTTTTGAGGCTTCAAGGCTGGGGCTGCGACTCTCTCCGTCACACTCACCCCCCTTTGACCTCCTCCTACGGGGAAGCCCGAATCCGGGTCACGGCACCAATGTAACGGAGGTGAACCGAACCTCCCCACCCGGGTTCGTACCCGGGTCTCCCACGCTAAAGTCCAATGTCTTAACCACTAGACCAAAGAGACATCTCTTTGGTCCGGGGGAGATACTAGACTTTTGAGGCTTCAAGGCTGGGGCTGCGACTCTCTCCGTCACACAATAACAGTAGAGCACCACTCTGAAGGCACTAACTATGTAAACTATGTTTAGATGTTGAATGTTCACAGACTTTTGTGATGAATCCATTTGGCTTTTGTGTCGTACTGCCATACCTTTAAAATGTCAATAAAACGTTTAATCAATCAATCAATCAATAGCAGCCACTGTAGCCGTGTGGCTAGTTACAGGTGTTGGACTTTTACCCTGAGATTCAAACTGTCCCGTTTCTGCGCGACGTACTGTAGGTGGATACCTTTTAGGAGGCAGAAGTAGGTTGGAGTCTATTCATTTACAATGAGAGAGCTAATGTGAACACAGCTTCTGAACTATTATTTTGCTCCATGGTCACTGAACTAAATACTGGACCCGATCGTCACAAGACACATAATATTAAAATACAATTGTCATACTAAAGTGGCTTTTTTCAGCGACACAAAAAAGGAGAAAATCAACTTTATTATCGCCCTTTATCTGTCCCAGCAACACACTCTCGTGGGATCTATAGCGTCAGTTCTCCAGTAAACAGGACGTTCACGAGATTTGCCGTCAGAGCCTGCTCCCACTTAGGAGGCTATTTGTAGGCTTTGTGTACCATGTCGCCCTCTAGTGGATCCAATGAGGTTGCGCTATCTTCATGAATTAAATATCTTTGGTGTTAAATATCCTTGGTGCGGCTTCATATGAACGCTGGATAAAAAGTGACAACGCAACAGCGATGTCCCGGGACCTCATTTTCTCTACAGAGCGTTGTCGTCTGAACATGGCCTTATACTCAACTACTGCATGTTGATGCATTCACTTCTATTATTTCAGAGACAAATATTGTACTTTTTACTACACAAAATTATTTGATTTACTAGTTACTTAGTAGATTTTGATTATTGTTTCAAAACACACATGAACCATTCAACCCTATTTAAACAGATCTACAAGCTCACGTCGCAATGTGAACTTGGTGATCTGTCACGTCAAGTTTACAATCTGAACACTAAAAGAGAAACAAAAATCATAGTGCGTGCCAATTCAACATATTTCTATTGTTCTTTGTAAATACGAAACAACAAAAAACTGGTTAAGGCAGTCAAGACAACAGCAATTGATTAAGAATACGAATGTTTTCAACCTGGTGTTCTTACCTTTGGCGTTAGCAGTCACTAAGTTGAGAGTCTGCAGCCATAGGAAGAGGAGACAGCTCTGCGTTATCAGATGCATGGCTGACCATTAAAACTAAATGAACTGTGAGAACAGCGGACTTCACAAGCAAAACAATGTCTCAATGGATTCTCCAACAAGGGACTATATATGTGTGTAATCAAACCCGCACACACTCACGCACACACACACACACACACACACACACACACACACGCACAGTGGACTTACTGGTGCATGCGTGCATGCGTGCGTGGGTGCGTGGGTGACAGAGAGGACGGCCTTTGGTCTCGCCAATGTTTCGAGGGCACAGATCCAAGTGCCAGCCCGAGCAAGGCCATAAAATAAATCAATGGACATCTGGAGCAGTGTTACGGTATGTCACGGATACCCATTTTTTGGGAAACTCTGCTCTAGAGTTTTGACAGTTTTCAGTATTTCTTTGTCGTAGTCTTTTGAATAACATTCCATTTTTGTTATAGTCAAATCTGAAATGTTTTGGTTAGTTTTAGATAAAATATCGTAAGATTTTATTCGACTAAATCTACAGTTGATTTTGTCGACTAAAATGTATTTCGGCGGCAACGTAATGACCCTAAGTGTAGCCAGTGTTCTATTGGCATCTGCCTCCAAGTCTCGGCGCCAGGTGTTTCGTGGCCGACCTCTCTTTCTTTTCCCTTGAGTGAAGTATTATACGTTATTTTGAATTCCGGACTTTTACTTGTAACAGAGTACGTAGGCCTATTTCTGCATTGCAGTATCAATACTTTTATGCAATTTCAAAAGTGAGTAGTACTTTTTCCACCACTTACTGGGAAGGTCTGAGGTGAAGCAATACAACAGAAAAGGGACTTAGAATCTGGGTTACTTTGTGAATATGACACCAGAGGCTGTTATTTTACAGACATTGTTTACTCTATAATTGCATCACTGCCAGGAACAAGAGTTCAAGCAAGGTCTGTAAACATCAAGGATCAGTAATGAGAGTAAACAAAGTATCAACTAGAAGCAGTGCTCTTCCGAGCAGAGGTCTCCAGTCTCCACCATGTCAGGTATAGTCTAGTAGCCAGAAAGTGAACCCGGACATTTTGAGTACCCTAAAGTTTTATGTTAGAAATGTTGAGTATGGGTCCCCAGCAGTTAAAAACTGCCGGATGCTAACTTGCATATGTTGGGCAATTTTCATAATTAGCATAATTAGCTTTAATTAGCATAATCACCTATAATAATGAAACATATGTCAAAAACTGATTGGCCGATTTGAACAATATTGGAGTGGTTTTGGGGGTTATTGAGAATGCTGAATCCATTTCTGATATTTTCTAAATTCAAAATGGCCGTTTTAAACCGGAAATGGCCATATACCAACTTAAATTGGGATGATTTTGATACTTTTTTGTTGATTTTCCAAATGATGAAGTGACTATTAATCTATAATCTATAAGCATATAAATAACCACATTTATAATTTAATTCATAATCAAAATCAACAAAAAAGTATCAAAATCATCCCAATTTAAGTTGGTATATGGCCATTTCCGGTTTAAAATGGACGTTTTGAATTTAGAAAATGTCAGAAATGGATTCAGCATCCTCAATAACCCCCAAAACCACTCCAATATTGTTCAAATCTTCCAATCAGTTTTTGACATATTTTCCATTATTATAGGTGATTATGCTAATTTAATCTAATTATGCAAATTATGAAAATTGCCCAACATATGCAAGTTAGCATCCGGCAGTTTCTTACTGCTGGGGACCCATACTCAACATTTCTAACATAAAACTTTAGGGTACTCAAAATGTCCGGGTTCACAATGGGGCTCTATGGGCTGGCTACTGGACTATATTGTGGCCTCCTGGTAATAGGCCAATGTGAAAAGGGTGCCAAACTGTCAACGTTTCTGGCTTAACTGATTTCTAAAGACAGGTCTGTTGAAATATCAACATTTTTGAGGAACTGTGTGTGTGTGTGTGTGTGTGTGTGTGTGAGAGAGAGAGAGAGGAGTCAAGGTGACCTCTTCGCGTTAGTTGCAACAACGTTCCTATTTTTTCCTTTTTCTTTACCACTTCTTGATAAAAATATATTGCTTATTTTTTTCAAAACAATTGTTTTACACAAGTCGGCATCCTGGTGGCGCTATAAAACACCACTGATCGGTGGAGTTTATTGTTTAACATCTTCATAAAGTCAACTTAATTTACAACTCTATATACACAATTCTACACAATTATAAAATTGTTCTTTTGATTGATGTTTTGCCTGTTAATATCTCTACATCCCATCAATACAGCATGGAATTGTGGACAAAATCTTCACCCAACCATAATGAAATATACGTTTTGGGTGTGAGAGGCTAAATCTCATCAAACGGTGGTCTATTGCTCAAATGCCGAATAAATATTGGTCCTAGATATGAAAAGGCTTGTAAGCCATTACCCCTCGCAACAAGCTATAGCTTCCTGTATCCAATCAGACCCTAATTTTGAAACTTTTAAATCCCACCTTGGAGGAGCAGGTCACCCCAAAAATGGTCTCATTTTGAGCCCCCAATGAGCCAAACTGTCAACGTTTCTGGCTTAACTGATTTCTAAAGACAGGTCTGTTGAAATATCAACATTTTTGAGGAACTGTGGCATGGTTGTTTTCACAGAGCGTATGTTAAATATGCAGTGCACAATCATTGTCCTTGAGGCAAACAACATATAATGGTCTCTGTCATGGGGAAACCTCATATGTCCAAAAACTTTTAGTTTCAGCTAAAAACAAACAGCAAGAGCAGTAAAACTACAAGCGTCAAGGGTTGCTCCGTGCCACGCTTTGAGCTTGCAGAACTATGTACCACTTGTTATGCTTTTGTGTGACGCTGTATGATCAAGTGCAGGGTTGGGCAACTTTGATGATGGAGAGGGCCACTGTATTTCCACGGTCACTCCAGATAGTAGGGTCTCAAACCAAGGTTCTGTTACCATCCTCGGCAAGGATGTTTTGATGATTGATTTGACCTCTATGGACCCTTTATAAAAGATTTAGCTCCCAGGTCCCTCGCAAAAATCCTGGGCTTTTTTGCTAGAAGCTGCTAGAGTTGGTGTCCCATTAACTTTACATTACAGGGAAAAAAAGCAAAAAAATGATCTGCTTTAAGTAGCATATAACTGGTCAAACTAGGGGGTTTTCATGATTCTGAATCCATTGCAAACATTTGTTTTGCATAAAAAACATTCATTGGGCTAAAATGGCTCCGACAGAAGTGTGAAAAGTGATGACTCATCACTTTTCATCACTAAACCATCGTCTTGTGGGCTGTTTTTTAGCCCAAGGAATGTTTTTTGTGCAAAACAGATGCTTCTAATGGATTCAGAATCATGAGAAACCCCTAGTTTGACCCCTCATATGTTACTTAAAACAGATATTGTTTTGCTTTTTTTCCCTGTAATGTAAAGTTAATGGGACACCAACTCTAGCAGCTTCTAGCAAAAAAGTCCAGGATTTTTGCGAGGGACCTGGGAGCTAAATCTTTTATAAAGGGTCCATAGAGGTCAAATCAATCATCAAAACATCCTTGCCGAGGATGGTCACAGAACCTTGGTTTGAGACCCACAATACGTATACTGTTGGGCAGAAACTTTTTTTTTTTTTTTTTTTTCATAAATGAATGCCCTAATTTGTCATTCTATGTCACAATTAAAGTAGTAAAATAGATCAACTATTTTTGCAACTTAAATACAAATATGTTGGACATAAAAAAAAAAAGAAATGTAATACTGGTCGTTAATCTACTAACAAAGGCTGAAGTAATTAAAGAGTGTCATGTTTGCATGTTTGGAACTGTAACAGCTGAAACATATCGGTATTCAGATATTAACCTGCGGGCCACGATAAGTGAAGGTGGGGGCCGCCAGTTGCCCACGTAAAGTAGTGTTTTAAAGTATTAAAATTATTAAAAAACACACACAAAAAAGTTTGAATATGGAGATAAGAGTGTTCTGTCCGACAGCGTCGCAGCGACAATAAACAAAGGTTCCTGTTTGCTACTGTACTACTAGTGCACAGAGCATTTAGTGGTCAATGGTGCAGGGTAAAAAAAAGAAAGTTTAAATAAAAACGAACTAAACGCGTGACGTCACATATATTATTTGATTCTTGTGACAGCTAGTATCAACATGCTGTATGGGGGGGTCACACCACTCTGTGTGTGTGTGTGTGTGTGTGTGTGTGTGTGTGTGTGTGTGTGTGTGTGTGTGTGTGCGTGCGTGCGTGCGTGCGTGCGTGCGTGCGTGCGTGCGTGCGCGTGTGTGTGTGTGCCATTTAATGTCGAAGGTGGGGAACTTGGAAAGGATCCAAGGCAGCTCTGTTCAGTTCAAAGTAGAACATGTTTTATTTTAATTCATGGCAGCAAGATTAAAAAATGACCAACGCGTTTCGGCCAAGTGTGGCCTTCATCAGGGTCCGATGAAGGCCACACACACATATAATATACATATACATATAAATATACATATACATATACATATACATACTGTATACATATACATATACATATACATGTGGTGGTTAATGTATTTTTAAAATAATAATCAATCTACAACATACATGGGCAACTGGCCCCCACCTTTACTTAATGCGGCCCGCAGGTTAATATCAGAATACTGATATAATATTGATTTCAGCTGTTACAATTCCAAACATGCAAACAAGACCCTCTTTAATTACTTCAGTCTATGTCCAATGTATTTGTATTTAAGTTCATAAAGTTAACATAAGAACATATAAATGCATTTGAAATGAAATACAAATTAACTTTTCAGGATTCCAATTCCAAAATCTCTCAAAATAATTCAGGATTCCAATTCAAAAATAGCAAAAATAGCTGATCTGCAAGCTCAAAACAAGTCGCAGTGCGACGCGTTTTTAGCTTGCAGATCGGCTATTTTTGCAATTTTTGACTGTATATGCATTGTGATTTGTGGCCCTCTGGAGTTAGTGTCAAAAATATAGTGGCCCTCTCCATCATCAAAGTTGCCCACCCCTGATCTAACTGGAAAATAAAGTTTTCAAATCATTGTAGTAGAGTAAAAATACAATGGTTGTCTCTGAGATGTAATGGAGCAGTAAAAGTGTTGAAAATTGGAAATACTCCAGTAAAGTAAAAAGTCCTCAAAAGTGTAGTACAGCACTTGAGTAAATGTACGTGTTACTTTACACCACTGCAGAAACCTGAAATCATCAATGGGGATTCCAAGCTACATACACGCCATACACCCAACACTCCACTAGAGGGCAGACTCACTCAACGTAAGATGCTGTTGGTTACATTATTTTTGCACCTCATGTTAGACTGC
The DNA here is from genome assembly GCF_963921795.1 of Nannobrachium achirus. NCBI lineage: Eukaryota > Metazoa > Chordata > Actinopteri > Myctophiformes > Myctophidae > Nannobrachium > Nannobrachium achirus. The sequence continues at coordinate 64,474,903 of NC_137816.1, read as the reverse complement.
TGTGGATTTAAATTACATGTGGAGCCCCTCATAAAAAGCAGTGTAAAGTAACTACAATTTTGAAGTAGCCTACTTTTACTTTACGTGAGTATTTTGTGATACTTTGCACTTCTTCACAACTACATCTCAGAGAGTATATTTACTCCACTACAATGATTTGAAAACTATAGTTAAACTATTGTTAGGCTACTTTGTGTACTCAAAAACAGCAGATCTATTGTGTGTAGCTTTTACTTGTAGATTTATATTACATTTATTTATTCGGAATAGCCCCTTGAGATGCTGCATCTCGTTTTAGAGGGGGTCCAAAGACACTTTTTTGATTCATGACATCGATTCATGTGTTTATTTTTTATATATATATCAACAAATCGATTAACCATGTAGGCCCTACACATTTTATACTTCATTGGTGTAATGCAAAAATAGCGATACCAACGCATAGCATCGCTCTTGTAGATCTTCTATTTTCATTACTTTTTAAAGTTTGTGAAATCTTTTCACCCATAATGGCTTGCCGGGAATTAGGGAACAGTTATTGATCTATGCAAAATCAAAAAAGAGTGAGTGAGTGAGTGAGTGAGTGAGTGAGTGAGTGAGTGAGTGAGTGTGAGTGAGTGAGTGAAACAGAGATCTAGCGGTGTGGTAGTTAACTTCTATATGGGACGTGCAGAGAAGGTTAGAGATGCAGGGACGTGCAGAGAATGTTAGAGATGCAGGGGCTGACATTTCTAAAAGGGCCTTTTGGTGAACATATTGAAAATAGCAGACCTCCAAGCTCATAACGTGTCACGCTGCGACAGCTTGGAGATCGGCTATTTGCGGTGCTTGACACCACACTGAACTAAATAATCAAGTGAATACTTGATTATGTGGTGTACAGCATGTATATCTACACAGAGAGGACAATTCTTTCAACATAAGATGCTGCATTCAAGTTCAGGAGAGTTTGGACAAGGCCATTCTCTTGAATGCTGCCTTCAGGTATGGCATGGAAAAGGGGCATTTGCATTTCTTTCACTATAGTAAAAACTGCATTCATGGTCTGGAGAGGGCACTTTTTACAGTAAGTTACAGACAGATAAAAGGGCAGAGGCTCAAGCCCCCTTTGATGTCTATGTGTGCACGTGCCTGATAAGGATGGTTACAGGCCTATGTGTGCAGCTGTGAGATCAAATGTCTGTCTGTCTGTCTGTCTGTCTGTCTGTCTGTCTGTCTGTCTGTCTGTCTGTCTGTCTGTCTACTCCACTGATTCAGAGGACCCCTGGCCAGTACAACGATAATATCTATTTTAAATAAAGCCACATGGACTACATTTGAATGCACACCTGCTGTTATTTATTTGTTTGAGGCGCTCTAAGGTGCACGTACTGTTACACAAACTGGCCTCCTTAGAAACAACAGTAATATCAATATGGGGAAACCACTCAGATAAGCTACCTTCAGCGGTGACTGAGCCTCAACAAAAGAGTTGAGGATTGTTTTATTGTTTTTTTTTTTCTCAATGACAACCTTTGTCTTTTATCTACTTGTTATTAACGGTTTCATTGTGGTCATTGTGTTTATCTTCATTGCCTGCTGTGCTTAGGCGTGTTTTTAGGCTAAAGATATATTTATACTTTCATCATGGATGATTAGTGTCCTTTCTCTTATGCGAAAGTGCACATTGATGCAATTATGTATTCGTCCCCTCCTGTGCGTGCGTGTCCATATTTCTCTGTGTATTTGTGCAGAAGCTAGAGAGACAGAGTGTTATCAGGCTATAAGTTGATGTCTGTCAGAATTAGTATCTCCATATTCTAACATTTTGTGCTTTTTTTTTCATAATTTAACATCCTACTTGATCACACTACAGTGTCTCACAAAAGCATCAATAGTAGCAGGTCCACAATCTCGAAACGCGGCGTTGAGCTTTTGGATCTACTACTTTAGATACTTTTGAATTTGAATCCTGAAACAGTTTTGGACATATGTGGTGTGTTTGGACATAAGTTTTGGACCGTGTGTGTGTGTGTGTGTGTGTGTGTGTGTGTGTGTGTGTGTGTGTGTGTGTGTGTGTGTGTGTGTGTGTGTGTGTGTGTGTGTGTGTGTGTGTGTGTGTGTGTGTGTGTGTGTGTGTGTGTGCCTTTCTCAGCCTGCCTGTGAACTTCATTTGAATCGTTTCAATTCGATTGGATATTCGTTAGACCCACCCCCACCCCCCGCGCTCATTGGAGCAGCTGGAAATAAATCCCGATTCATGTACTCAGCTCCAGAGCCCTAGAATGAAGAGTTAGGCCAACTACGTTCACTTCATGGGGCGAGTCCAATGGCGGCTCGTGGGGAGCTTCTAAAGTGACAAATCGCGAGAATTGGTTAGAAAGCAATAGCAACTGACAGTCTCACGATAACAGAGTACATGCCTTTCATTGCCTTACTTTCAGCTGCCACACGGTGGTGCTATTGTACATGTTAACAACGTTATGGCGACGCATTGATTAGCCAGTGACAGGGCAACAGCCCGACTTCAAGGATCTTAAACCACGTTATTTTACATCGTTTTTTGGCAATAGTGTAAAGTAAATATCAAAGAGACTTTGGTTATCCCTGTAAAATACTTTAAAATGGTTGTAATGTTGTATATTTACCTAAAAATGCCGATGTTTGCGACGCTTCTATTGAAACCAATGTTATTTAAATCTCCCGCTTGTCACTTTACAGCTGAAACATGGGTCACGTGACGCAGTTCATTTTCAGACCCCTCGGTGACACCACTCTCTGATTATACTGCTCTGCTCAGCTCCAGACCAGAGAAAGAGTCCACTCTGAGAGTGGGCGGGGTCTATGGTCTGGAAGCAGGCTAGCACAAAAGTACAGTTTTTAGGTACTTTTACTTTACTGGAGTATTTCCATTTTCCAGCAGTATTTTTACTTCTACTCCACTACATCTCAGAGGCAAATATTGTACTTTTACTCCACTACATTTATTTGAAAACCTTTAGTTACTAATTACTTTGTATATTTGGTAGCTATTATCTGGTAGTTACCTGGTAATTACTGTACTGTAAAAGGAAGGGTTACCTACTTTTGTACTTTTACTCTAGTCAATTTTCCGGACTTTTACTCAGGGCCGTCAATTGTGTATGGCAGGGGTATGCAGCTGCCATACCCTGGGTCCAGGGGGGAAGATAAAAGTTAGTGCTAAATATGAATCCATGAATGTCTCTTTATTTGTCTATCTGTGCGGGTTATTATGTTGGTAAATTACAGTAAAATAACTACAAATGCAAAATTTAACAAAATGGTCACTTTAACAGTTTTACTGCCAGATGTTTATTGGGTTTTGTGCCAGCAAAAGCACCTTACCTTTGCGATGTTATAGACAAAGATGTATTATTTTTTTTTTCATCATCGTCCAAAGCGATAAAAGAGTTAACAAAGTATTTTAATTATATTTTAGGTATATATAATTATATATTATATGTACTTCTTCTTAACCCTTCCAGTGCCAGCCCCTAGAGGGCGCCAAAGAATGCCAGGGTATCTCCCATAGGCGAGTGCATTAGCATCCGGGGACTCACGTTGCAGTGACGCGCGTGCTCACGTTCGTGCACGTCATGAAAAGGTCCCGGATGAAAATGGCTACAAAATAGCTATTAGCTTTTTCTCATTTAAAAGATCATTTTTCGGCGATTTCGCCGTAAATAAACCTCGCGCCGCCTCCCTAAAAACACAATCCAGAGAAAATGACCTTCAAAGATGTGGGTTTGCATTGGATTCGGCGGCGATTCGCGGCGGCGTTACTCGTTTACGGCCGGCCGGGGGGCGGCCGGATCTCGGTCACTGGATGGAAAATTTAGGCCGGGGCTTCAGTAGGCCTCGGATCATTTTATTCATTTCATTAAAAAAGCCGCATTAATTCGGGATCGGCACACTGGACGTCGTACCGCCGGCGGCGCCAAACATTCGGTGAACATTGGGGGGCTCAAAAATGTATTTTAAACCATTTTTAATGGAATATATCGTCGGACCATGTAAAATGGCTCGCTGGAAAGCGTAGGACGAGCCAGGACCACCCACGGCTGCTCGGGGTAAGTAAAATAATAAAAAAATAATTGTATTGGATTGAAATAAAGCCGAACTTGTTCGGGATCGGCACAATAAGAGTTAAAATAAATGTATCATGCCTGTTGCTAAGGTATGGCAACATGACTGGTGTCTTGCGCGCATGCAAGACACCAGTCATGTTGCCATACCTTAGCTTTTTCTGAACTGACGCCGCTGCTTTTACTTGTGGCAAAGTATTTCTACATTGCAGTATTGATACTTTTACTTAAGTAACAAATGTGAGTACGTTTTCCACCACTGAGGTCTGGTGGTTGTGGTGGTGTGTATGAGGTCATGTACAGTAGTGTGGTACGGTGCAAAGTGGCAGCTCTGCTGATCTAATACAAGCTGACAGGTCCTGTAGGACTTTCTATACACCTTCTAGCGAACATTAAGTCTGCTGCTTTGCTCTCCTCATGTTTGAGAAGATGCAGATTAGCAACCATCATTCATTCACACACACATAGACATGCATACCGGTACCTCATTTATGAAGGCAGGACCTATGTGTACATCACACACACATACTATATTATTTAAACCCATCACACACTTAGCACGCACGCACACACACTTAGCATGCTCGTACGCACGGACGCTGTAATATTTAAACCCATCATAGACACATACAAGCATCTGACATTTATACATTATAAATATACATCGACAACCTGTTTTATAATGTCAGACAGAAACCTGTCTAAAACTGTTACTATTCAGGAAACGGAAACAAGAACTTCCAGTGTTCCAGTGGATCAATTTAGATCATTTTATTTTGTGTGTGTGTCTGTGTGTCTGTGTGTGTGTGTGTGTGTGTGTGTGTGTGTGTGTGTGTGTGTGTGTGTGTGTGCGTGCGTGCGTGCGTGCGTGCGTGCGTGTGTGCGTGCGTGCGTGCGTGTGCATCTCTGTGTGTTGTGACTGCCAGCAGGGACGTGCTGGCCATTGGGAAAAGCGGGACAACTCCTGAACGGCCGGTTCATTCCCGGCCGGTCCAGGCCGGCCATTAGGAAAAAAAATTAAATAAAATGTCGGCCTTCGTTCCATTTTGGGGGCTGGGCGGCCAACAAAGTAAATCGTCACTGTCGGGCAGAAACCTCGTATCTCCAAGTTTCAAATGTGTAAATTTTTTCGCAAAGCAAAGCCCTGCTTCATCATACAAGGCTGTCTGTCGCACACTAGTTTAAATAATATTTAAAATGGTTTTGGACATACAAGGTTTCCAAACGACAACGACGAAATATACCTCATGTAATTGGCCCACTGGCTTGTCACTTGTCATGATCTGAAATGGCAAATCTTTGAGTAGCAGCAGCGCTAGAGAGAGAGATTTCTCTCTATAGCACGCAATGAGGGCTTCTACAACTCTTTTTCCCGGGCTGAATCAGGGGCCCAGCATGTCCCTGACTGCCAGTGAGGAGCTACTGGGTTATAAAGAACACACCTTCACTATACTCACCAAAACAAAGAGTGTTTTAAAGTGCTGAACGCCTACTCTTGTCGTGGGAACACAATACATCCCCCCGCCACCCCGCCTAAAATACACTTTCTTGGCCATGAAAATAAAATATTCCACCGGACGGAAACATGTTTTAGCTATCCATCACAAACCGTCACCTTATGGGTCCTTTCGACGCCTAGAAGAGTCCATCGGGACCCCTGGCGGTCCCTGGACCCCCATGAGGACATACGAGAACCAGTGCACTAACTAGCACATGCAGGGGCAGATGGAGGAGGACTCGCCCGGGCGAGAGCAGCCTTATCTGGGCTAGTCTTTTTTTGAAGCGTGCCCCCCCTGGCTCCCACCATGTCTCTGCGGTAGTAAAACATGAGATAGGATTGGTTGTGGGTATTATCTCACACGGTCTGTGGGTTCAACTCATTTTGGGGTGGATTACACTTCAGAGCCCTGTGGGTAATGTTTGATTTGAATGTCTTTACTTTAACCCATTTAGAACGGGTACACGTTATAGTGTATCATTATTTTATGCTTTAACTGCCGCGCTGTGAGCTTGTAGATCTGCTATTTTTGAAAAATCGTGAAAATTCGATTTTTGACCCGATTCTATAAGTGTCTTTTGAATCCTTCTAAGATTTTTTGAAAAACCTATGTTTCTATGTCAGCAATCTGGCCAGCCATCGTCAAAGAAAAGGTCCCTTTCACTTAACTGGAGCTCAGTTAGTCTGTTCTTGAGAGACTACTATGTCAGTGATTCTCAAACCTTTTAATGTGATGGACCCCCAAAATGATATGTATTTGTCCACGGACAATCTCAAAATATTTAGTTCCAGGGACCACCCAGAAGCAAAATTTGAGTTACAAACGTTCGCTTTGAATATACATATATCCAAAGATTTGCACACATTTTCACGACTTTTTCAAAAATAGCAGATCTACAGGCTCGCAGCGCGGCACTCGGTGCCGCGCTGTGAGCTTGTATATCTGCTATTTTTCACTGGTTAAAGCATTCAATAATTCTAGGCCTAAATGGGTTTTAAGTCAAGGGATGAGAGAAGCCGGAGCGCTTTCTCTGGAGAGAGCCAAAGCCTCTTCACCAAAGCACGACGACTTTATCCAAAAGTCTGTTCGTTCATATTTAACGTGCTCCATTCATTCATGCCTGATCGTGGATTTTTCCTCCTACTTTTTCTGCCTCTCCTTTTTTGGGAAGCAAATGTACGATTTGATTGATCATTAATCGATAGTTGGTTCACCTTATTGATCGGTCGTCGATAAATTGATAATCTGCGATTTTCCCCAATAACCTCAATTTCCCTCAATAAATAAAAACTCTTAATGTTTGCTTTAAAAGAATATCTATATTCAAAGATTTGCAATAGAGTCCGACTGCAGTACGCAGAAACCCAGTAGGGGCGGGCCTTGGAGGAGGCGGGCCTTGGAGGAGGCGGGCCTTGGAGGGGGCAGGGCCTTGGAGGTGTCCATTTCTTAAAGGTATATGACGCTCTGAATGAAACTGAATGAAACTGAGACAGGTTTGAACAAACTTACTGCCCCCTGCACTGAGTCAAACTAATAAATGACAAGCATTTAACTTACTCCTTTTTCTCAATTATTATATTATAAAATAATTGACAAGCATTAATAATCATAATAATTTTATAATATAATCATTGAGAAAAAGGTGTAAGTTATAACTTACTTAGAAAAAGGAGTAAGTTAGTCTAAAACTCCTTTTTCTCAATGATTATATTATAAAATGATTATGATTATTAATGCTTGTCATTCTAATATTTGTTTTAAATAATCATTATTTAAAACAAATATTAGAATGACACGCATTTAACTTACTCCTTTTTCTCATTGATTATAAATTATTATGATTATTAATAATCTCTCGCCGCCGACCACGGAGTGACGGCAGCGGAGGTCCGTGAGAGGTGCCGTGGGACCCCCGCATAGTGGCCGTGAGTCGGCCGTCCTGCGGGGGTCCCTCGCCGCCCGCTGCGGTCGCCCCGTTGTCGGCGGCAAGGGACCCCCGCAGGGCGGCCAACACAGACCTCCGCGGTCGCCCCGTGGTCGGCGGCGCGAGACCCCCGCACTCCCGCAGGGTGGCCGACTCACGTCAACCCTCCACCGGGGTGTCTCTCGCGGACCGCCGGTCCTCAGGGGGGATCCTCGCCGTTAATATTTATTATTAAAAGTTATTTTCCATAATCTTTTTTTTGTAATATTATTTTCTAGTGTTGAATAATGGTTTGAAGAGTCATTTTCGGCAATAAGAATGAATGCAATACAGTTATTTATTATTAAAAGTTACTTTTCATTATTAAAAAAACATTTTATTTTTTGGGAATGTTAGTTTCTGTGTTCAATAAAGGTTTGAAGAGGAATTCAAAGCCCACATGGGACAGAGCAGCGTGCACGTGACATTATTGCCATGATTCTATTGAATACTATAAACCTTTCTAATCCGCCTCCCGCTTTTGAATACAGCTCCTCCATGGCCCGTCTCCTCCAAGGCCCGCCTCCTACTGGGTTTCTGCGTACTGCAGTCGGACCCGTCTCAAGATTTGCCCCTAAAAAAGCAGGCTATGAGCTTATATCTGCTATTTTTGAGTGGTGATAACCGCTCCTACATCTGACTTTGTGTATATACGTATTTAATGTACCCATTTAAAATAATCACATTTTAAATGGGGACCCCCCACCCTGACGAGCACTAAGAGTTGAGGCATTATATTTTGTATAACACGGTTGGTTCTATTGTGAAAATAGCAGATCTACATATCACAACGCCTCACAACGCAAGGCCAATGTTTAATTTGACCTTTTAAAGGTATTAAAAAGTCCTTAAATTGTCAGAAATGTTTAAGTGTATATAGGGTGTACTGTTGAGTGAGAAAACAATATTGCACATTAAGTTAATCATCAGGGGACCCCACAAAATCATTAGGGGACCCACAGGTTGAGAACCACTGACTACAGGTAAACTCAAGATTATCTACACAACACACACATGTACATGTGAAATGAATTAATATCATATATTTCTCTCTTTTTCGTATTATTCTTTTTGTTGCCGCACTGTAGCCTAGGTGGAACATCACTGTGCCTGTTTCCAGACGAGCTCATCATTGTTCTTCAGCACGCCACTTCCTCAAAAAGGAAGTAATCAGCGGCTATACAAGCTGTCTGCAGCGATAGGGATGCCATAGCGTAGGTGGCTTTGGCGACCACACACATTGCACGCACGCACGCACGCACGCACGCACGCACGCACGCACGCACGCACGCACGCACGCACGCACGCACGCACGCACGCACGCACGCACGCACGCACACACACACACACACACACACACACACACACACACACACACACACACACACACACACACACACACACACACACACACACACACACACACACAGGAGCGTCACACCAAATTCTGGGCCCTAGGTACAAGGATTCACTGCAGGCCCCCCATGAATGTTAACTATTGAAAAATAGCAGATATACAAGCTCACAGCGCGGCACCGAGTGCCGCGCTGCGAGCTTGTAGATCTGCTATTTTTGAAAAATCGTGAAAATGTGTGCCAAGAAACCTATGTTTTCATGTCAGTGATGCTCAAACTTTTTCATGTGAAGGACCCCCCATCTAAAAATATTTAGTTCCAGGGACCCCCAGAGGCAAAATTTGAGTTACAAATGTTCACAACTCTTTGAGTGCCCCCTTTTTCACCACTAGAGGGCCCCAATGACCAGAGAATTCTACTTAGACAGTGCTGGTATATGCACAAGCCCTGCAGCCATGACATGCCTGAACACTTTCCTTTGTGCATGTACAGGAAGAGGATGAAGTTAGCTTGAAGTTAGCTATTGGCTACCAAGCATTTTAGAAGATCTATTTTCTGCAATTTAGCCACGATTAAACCTTGCACACCTCATGCATGGGAAAAAAACAGAGAAGAATGAGCTCTAAAAAAATCCAATGCAATCCTGGATTGCATTGGAGTGGATTTGTGCAGTTTGTTCACAGCTTTCAAACAAAAAAATCCGATTGGAAATCCGTTCAGGCATTCTTGAGATAATAGCCATTATGTTTTACATGTTATGTAAACAAAAATGGCTGCCCTGTATGTTAGATGGGGTTGTATGGGGGTGGAACATGCAAAATCGCGATTGAAATCATGTTCACCAGATTTGATGGGGTCCAAAAAAAAATAAAAAATAAAATGTTTTAAAATTTTTTTTTTTTTTCTTTTTTTTAAAGCCGAACTAGTTCGGGATCGGCACTCTGCGATACGATAATAAAGCCGAACTAGTTCGGGATTGGCACTCAAATGTATACCATATATTCAAAGATTTGCGCACATTTTCACGACTTTTCAAAAATAGCAGATCTACAAGCTCGCAGCGCGGCACTCGGTGCCGCGCTGTGAGCTTGTATATCTGCTATTTTTCAATAGCTAAAGTTACTAGGGCCCCTCCACCTTGGGCCCTAGTAACTCAGTCCCACTTTCCTTCCCCTTGTGACGCCCCTGTACACACACACACACACACACCCCTCCAAAGAGGTGGCTGCTGCTGGTGTGAGAGCAGCAGCACACGGTACAAAAGGATAGTGTGAGCCTCTGTTCCCCCTGTGAACAGTGGTGTGTAAGTAACTAAGTACATTTACTCAAGTAAAATTTTAAGTAAATCTCAAGTAAGCGGCAGCCAGTGGCGTCTCCAGAGAATTTGGACTGGGGGGGGGGCTATGGGGGAGCTGGCTTTTTTAGAGCGGAGGCTAATTCATTTTGGCAACAAACAATAACGAATAGTACTAATATGACAAACGAGATTCACTCGCACCTACAGTATAGGTTATGGATAATGAACAGACCAGATCATTGGCAGTTTCCAGCTCCAAATCTGAGGACTGTATAGGTGATCGGATAGGGTTTTTGTGAGGCTGAAGATGCTTTCCAGCATAAAAAGTATGATTTCATAGTATGGTTTACATAGAAGTCAGTCAATTGTCTTTCACATATTATGCATATACATTTTATTTATTTATTCCTTAAATATCTTTCATCAGTATTGGGTTTGTGGGGTGGGGGGGCTTAGGGGGTGCTAAGCCTTCATCAGGGGGGGGGGGGGGGGGGGGGCTAAAGCCCCCTCCAGGCCCCCCTGGAGCCGCCACTGGCGGCAGCCATAGATTAGTGTGACCGTGCACTAACAGAGTATGTTTACAATGTTCTATTGATAATTACTTGAAGGAAAGAACCACCCATTTTCAACATTGTAATTTGTCATTAATATACCTTTGCGTATGTATACTCTTCTGTGTTGCCTAGAACTGTCATCATGTTGTACTTTGCAAGCCAAACCCCCAAATCAATCCTCCAGTTCTAGGCAACACAGAAGGGGGGGAACTTTTTTCTTATTTCCACATAACAATTCAAAGGTTAATATAATAGAATATAATAAGGGTAATAATAATAATAATAATAATATTAATGACATACCAGTAGTTCAATGTTGAAAATGGGCGGTTCTCCCCTTTAAGTAAAACATTTGAACACTTGTTCCACCACTGTGAACTCCTATCTGGTGCTGGTGACTCCATGTGCATCGCAGGAGTCATGCAGTGGTGGAAGAATTACTCATCATTTTTTACAAAAAAATGAAATAAAATAAAAAAATGCCAACATCACAATAAGCTACTACAACTATGGGTCCATTTGGAAACTCCTCAAACAACCCAGAGGTTCCCTGTTCCCTGGGCCCCTGATTTGGCCCGGGAAAAAGAGTTGGAGAGGCCCTCATTGCGCGCTATAGAGAAAGATCTCTCTCTATAGCGCTGCTGCTACTCAAAGATTTGCCATTTCAGATCATGACAAGTGACAAGCCAGTGGGCCAATTACTGTACATGAGTTATATTTCATCGTTGTCGGGTGGAAACCTTGTATGTCCAAAACCGTTTGTTTTGTATTTATCATTTTAAAAAATGGTTTAAACTAGTGAAAACAGCCGATCTACAAGCACACAACGCCACAGTGACAATTTACTTGGTTGGCCGCCCAGCCCCCAAAATGGAACGAAGGCCGACATTTTAGATTTATTTTTTTCCTAATGGCCGGCCTGGACCGGCCGGGAATGAACCGGCCGTTCGGGAGTTGTCCTGCTTTTCCCAATGGCCAGCACGTCCCTGGCCCATTCCCAAGATGCACCGCAATATTTCATGGGCAGATGTGACTTGGGGGCTAGTAGTGTTACTGTAAATACGAAATTGCCAGCTTATTGTGTCTAAGAAGACCTATTTAGTCACTTGCACGCATGCCCCCACCCACCAAATCGCTAAAATCGCTATAACGATAGAAGGCAGTAAATGAAAACCTTTTAAAGGTCCTACACCATGCATTTAAAAATAATTTATATAACACTGTTTGTGTCCCAAAAACGTTTTTGAAAAGGTTTGAGGCTATATTACCACTCCTGAATACAGAGCCCCTGTCATTTCTGCCTGGCTTTCAGAGCATTTTCAGCTGCAGTACCACCTTGTCCTGAGTGGGAGGACTGCGCTATTGAGCCAGTTTTGGCCCCACACTCCTCCCCACCTCCTGCTCAGCAGGCCTGCCCAGTGCCCACCCCTCCCCAACCCTCTCCCAGCTCCTCCTGCCTCCTTCTCAGGCCTTGTGACATCACAAATCTGACCTTTCACAATCAGGACCGTTCTGAGACATGCTAACATAGATCTGCCCATAAACTGAGAAAGACACAATGGTCAGAAATAGGACTTTGTGAGGATAGAAGTTGCTGGTGGGACACCAAGAAAATACATAAAAATTGGAAAAATGAAAATTCATGGTGTAGTCCCTTTAACATTCATCTTTTCTTTTCTCTAATGCAATCTAAAATGTGAACCCTTAACAACTCCCTTCGCAGGACAACAGAGCCATGACAAAACTGGAGAGAACATTTAAATAATAGAGTAAGTGTTCCAATTTGACTAAGTAAGTAAGTGTTCCAATTTGACTTGGCGCCACATAAATAAAGTCAACAGTGTAACGTCCTGGTGTTCCCAAAGATGCAAAGGTCAGAAACAGTTTATTTTAATTCCATCTCCCAGACATTGCCAGCTCCGACCCCAGACTGTCTGTCACACACTGCTGCACAAACACTCAGCCATGCTCTCAAATAAGCACACGCGTGCACACACACGCTCGCACGTGCGCACGCACGCACGCACACGCACGCACGCACGCACGCACGCACGCACGCACGCACGCACGCACGCACGCACGCGCACACACACACACACACACACACACACACACACACACACACACACACACACACACACACACACACACACACACACGATGACTGCAACAGCCTCCGAGTGCTTCTCAAACTTGTTTTCATGTCAAGGACCCCCTAATTCAGAAGTATTTGGCCGTGGACCCCCATCTGAAAACATTTTGTGCCAGGGACGAAATATCTGTGCTGTTGAAACTGTCCTGCCCGTCTTCCAGTGGTGATACTTTACTTTAGTATTTTATTATTATTATTTTTCTTTTACTTTCCACACCACGTTTCAAAGACAAATATTGTACTTGTGACTCCAAAACATTTCTAAGAAGGGACCCCTGGGACCCAAACTTACACAACATATAATACACGTGTACATTTAAAAAAAACTTTTGACTTTCACTCTACTTCTTCTCAATGACAGACATAGCTGTTTTGAAGAAGGGACACTGGGGACCCATACGTCGAAAAATGCAATATATACGATACATCAACGTGTGACTTTCACTGTGCTACATTTCAATGACAAACTTGTTCTTTTGACTCCTCAAAATAAAGTCACCTCAGAGACTCACAACAGTACATTCATGAATGAACCACACAACACACACCTACAGTATTTTAAAAAATACCATAGTGATCTACAAGCTCACAACGCGTCATTATCTTCAGTGGCTCCCAACCCTGCAGTATTTTTTTTTTTTGGGGGGGGGGGGGGGGGGGGACATTTGCAAGAAAATAGCAGATCTACAAGCTTGCAACGAATCACACTGCGGTGCGCTGTGAGCTTGTAGATTGCCTATTTTCCGCAGAGGTATGGTGTATAGGTAGAATAAAAGTGCTGTATGACAGGATAAAAACGTTAACATAGGCCTACTCAAGTAAAGTAAAAGTATTTAATTTATTTGTGTAAATAACTGTAGTACCTTGAAATGGTACTCAAGTAGCCTACAGCAGGGGTTCCCAAACTTGTTTTGTCTCAGGGCACCCCATAAATATGTTTTTAATCCGAGGCACCCCTATATTATAATGTTCACTCCCAGCACCTTATATTTATAGCATTATCGTCGTTGTCGGGTGGAAACCTTGTATGTCAAAAACTGTTCATTTGGTCATCTATAAAATGTACTAAACTAGTGAAAACAGCAGATCTACAAGCACACAACGCCTCGCGTGTGTGCTTGTAGATCTGCTGTTTTCACTAGTTTTATGCGACAGTCTTGTATGATGAAGCAGGGCTTTGCTTTACCAAAAGACGTACACATTTGAAACTTGGAGATACGAGGTTTCTGCCCGACAGTGATTTTGTTGTGAGGAAAACGTTGAGATAATAGCCATTTTGGTTAGAACTGACTGAAAATAACTTTGTACTTCAAGTTTAAAATGATACTAAATATTTTTTCAAGTGTCCAAAAAAATTCCAAACATTATCAAATGATCTCGCGGCACCCCTGGACTGCCGTCACGGCACCCCAGGGTGCCCCGGCCGTCACCCACTTTGAAAACCCCTGGCCTACAGTACTAGAGTGCAAGTGTACTTAGTTACTTTCCACAGCTCAAAGTTCCAGACTTGCCTTCTCCACCAAATTCAGTTCATTACCTCTGTAGAACTGTTAATAGTGCTCTTCTTAGTCAGGAAAAATTAGCAGAATACCTGTCAAATCTGGGAATAAATTCCTTACCAAACAATTTCTTCACCAATGTGTTCGTAAAGGTGTCTAGTAACATATCTAACAAAGACTGAAATTCAACATCCCTAGCAAAATATTTGACAGCTAGGGTAATTCTGTGTCTCATTCACTTACTATACACTGTACTATAAGGGAAAAAATCACTCCCAAGAATATGCTTTAAGTGGGATGTGAGGGGTCTAACTAGGTGTTCTTAATTATTCTGAATCCATTGCAAGCATTTGTTTTGCACGAAAAACATTCCTTGGACCAAAAATGGACCCCATACACCTTGTGAAAAGTGATGACTCATCACTAAACCATTGTTTTTTTTGCATCTGATTTTGGCCCAATGAATGTTTTTCGTGCAAAACAAATGCTTCCAATGGATTCAGAATAATTAAAAACACCTAGTTAGACCCCTAACATGCTACTTAAAGCATATTTTTGGGAGTGATTTTTTCCCTTATAGTAGGCCTACAGTGAATGAAACCCAGAATTACCCTAGCTGTCAAATATTTTGCTAGGGATGTTGAATTTCAATCTTTGTTAGATATGTTACTAGACACCTTTACCAACACATTGGTGAAGAAATTGTTTGATAAGGAATTTATTCCCAGAGTTTTATTAAAATTCCCTGACTATCTGTATTAGCCTGCTTCCAGACCATAGACCCTGCACACTCTCAGAGTGGACTGTTTCTCTGGTCTGGAGCTGAGTACATGAATCGGCAGTGATCAGCCAAAATTTTCGGCTGATCCAATGAGCGCGGGGGGTGGGGGTGGGTCTAACGAATATCCAATCCGCGCTGCAGCCCGTTTTTTCAAGCGACGTCATCATCAGAGCGTCATCATTAGAAGACGAGGTGCTCACGTGGGTGCTCACGAGGAGACCTGTAGTGATTGTTTAAAAAAAAATCAAAGCACCTCCCACCCCCCTCCCTTCCAGAAATCGCCCACAATAGGGCACAGTTTCAGACTACTGCGTGAGCTGAGTCTGAGATCAGGCTACTTCTGTATAGTTCCTATTTCTCCAAGGAGATCTAAGTGATGATCCAGTCGTCTCCATGCATGGCTATCAAGGGTTTGATGAGGTCAGTGTCGTGATCTTCATATATGGAGATCCAGGTGATGATAGCCAACTCCATATATGGAGAGAGTGACGCACACAATTAAAAAATAAACTTTTCCTAAATAGGGAGATGACTGACATCATATAGATGTCTGACATCATAGACCACATGACTCATGTGGTCTATGATGCCCATATATGGGCATTCCAAGGTATGTGCTTGCTATTGATGACATCAGGGATCTCCATATATGGGCAAAAAAGGGACATGGACTGAATGGTTTAGAACACACGCTCACATAGGGACAAGGAGTGACAGATACAGAGATGTTTATTTGTGTCATGGCAACCACACTTGCAATTTCCAATTGCATTTTTCTAGTTATTTGGTTCTGTATTAAAGTTTTTTTGTTTTGTAAAGCAGTGGTTCTCAACCTGTGACCCCCCAATTATGTTGGGGGGTCCCCAGATGATTAACTTAATGTGCAACATTGTTTTCTCTCTCAACAGTAAACAAACCAACACAGTCCATAGAGGGTATCTGCACATTTCTAAAGTGACAATTTGAGGACTTTTTAATACCTCTAAAATGACAAATTAAACATTGGCCAAATTGTCAAATATTAGAGGAAGAAATTGTGAAAATAGCAGATCTACATGCCCACAACGCCTCGCGTTGCGAGGCGTTGTGGGCATGTAGATCTGCTATTTTCACAATAGAACCGTGTTATATAAAATGTAATGCCTCAACTCTTATAGTGCTTGTCAGGGTGAGGAGGGGGTCCCCAGTTAAAATAGGATTATTTTGGGGGTCACGGCCTGAAAAGGTTGAGAACCACTGTTGTAAAGCACCGTTGCGTATAGAAAAAGAAGAGAAAAATAAAAACTATAAGTTTGATATTACTAAAACATAAGACAAACACTTTGAATAAAACTTTTTTTCTTTTTTCTTTCTAGGCACACAAACACACAAAAGGCTTAAACATGCAGCTTATCTGGCAATGTATTTTTCGACAACAACAACTCCTCCTCCTCAGGCAGTGATTTTTCCCGCATGGAAAGCGAGCGAACGTCCCTAGTCCTCTGGAGCTGAGGTGAGAGATGGAATTGGGCTGATAAAGTTACCCACAAAGTTGCCCGCATAATTTGCTCACACTGTGGTACAGTATCTTAGCTACAAGTGTATCTCCAAAACGTTCCATTTATGGCGGCATCCGACATTCAACATCTGTTGTCAATAATATTATTTTAAGATTAGGCCTATGTTTTCGTCTGTCTGTCTGTCTGTCTGTCTGTCTGTCTGTCTGTCTGTCTGTCTGTCTGCAGCTAATCTCGGGAACAGATGGACCGATCGGCTTCAAACTTTGCATTCCCACTCCCAGTATGCCAAGGAAGACACATCAGCCTCATGGTATAGGGCAGGGTTCCCCGATTAGTTTCCCCCAAGGGCCAAATCATGTCTAGGGTACCAAGCCGAGGGCCACAACATTGCAGGGGGGGACGGTGGCGTTCCCGCTACTCCAGCAACAGTTCAGATATCGTCGTTGTCGGGTAAAAATCTTGTATGTCCAAAACCGTTCGTTTTGCATTTATCATTTTAAAAATGATTTAAACTAGTGAAAACAGCCGATCTACAAGCACACAGTGTGCTTGTAGATCTGCTGTTTTCACTACTTTTGTGCGACAGCCTTGCATGACGAAGCAGAGTTTATACTTTGCGAAAGAACGTACACATTTCGAGATACGAGGTTTCCACCAGCCTGACAACTACGATATACTATTGTTGTTGCTCCTCTTATACCACCATTATTACTGGGGTTGGTGGGGGCCTCACAGTAGCCCCCCGCGGGCCGCAAATGGCCCACGGGCCGCCTATTGGGGAACCCTGGTATAGGGCTATAAAAGGCTGCTTTCCTTTCGACCCATAACTTGTGAACTGGAGCTCAAATAAACCCCCTGATTCCTTGGTTCACACAATTTTCAGCTATTTTGCTTCTTCAAAAAACACTTCATTCTACTGCTCCTACAAACCTCACACAAATCGTTCATCATCTCTGGAGTGGAGTCATGATTTATTTTTATTTAATTGTTTTACCACTTTTAAGGCCCATTCCCACTGGGCCAGATAACAGATATCTGGAGATATTTCTCCAGATATTTTTCCATGCAAAGTGGATGGTAGATACAGATAAAAAAAAAGTCTACCACAGATATTTGCCACAGATACTTTTATCTGTGGCAAATATTTTTTGTATCTGTATCTACCATCCACTTTGCATGGAAAAATATCTGGAGAAATATCTCCAGATATCTGTTATCTGGCCCAGTGGGAATGGGCCTTTAACCTGGCACCCCCATATTATGGGCATTCAAAAATTATCACAACTTGCAAAGACAGCGGATCTACAAGCTCACAACGCGAGGCTTTAATGTGAGCTCAAACTTGCAGACCAGCTATTTTCACGTGACACCTTCATACGATGAAGTGTAAAATCGAGCTTAAGTGGTTCATAAATTATTCGAAATACAACAAAGGAAAGGAACAAAATCCCCTTAATCTCCAACGCACGCACGCACGCACTCACGCGCACACACACACACACACACACACACACACACACACACACACACACACGCACTCACGCGCACACACACACAAACGTTATCTATACAGCACCCGTGATGTTTTGTTTTCTCTAGTACAATGGAAATTGTATGAATGTATTTATTACTATAGATTTTTCTGTCTGCACCCCCTCCCAGCACATGACACTCAATTCTACAGTCGACACATTTACACTCAAAGGGCCAGAATGGAAATAAGCTCTGGAGATTTTAGCTGTTTCATGTTTTTGACAGACATGTGATGTACAAATGTTCATGTGTGTGCATTTCTGTCAAACAAAACGTCAATCAAAAGCATTCACACACACGCACGCACGCACGCACGCACGCACGCACGCACACACACACACACACACACACACACACACACACACACACACACACACACACACACACACACACACACACACACACACACACACACACACACACACACACACACACACACACACACACACACAGAGAGAGAGAGGGAGGTCCTGAGAGGTACCATAGGTCCTGCCACCATGCATACAGCACGTTGGCATGTGCCAACGTTAACATGCCCACTGGCATCATTATGTTTCGAGCCATTACCCCGCACCCCCCCCCCCCCCCCGACCTTGGGGTTGGGTTTATGTCTGACGACTGCGCATTCACTGCCATTAATCATCCTGCACTGGCAGCAGGGAGAATAAAGCCGTCTTGACAACATAAAAAACACAGACAGCTTTTATCTCTCTTCATTTCCCGTCCTCATTTTCTGTCCGTTCCTCCCATCAATCTGGGCGACGATAACACATCTCTGTATGCCTCTCTATCTCTCTCTCTCTGCCCTGTCATCACATCTATCTCTAAACTACCCACAGTGTTTTTCCTTTTAGTCCACGTCCTGTAGTTTTAACCATTAACGTGCCACGCTCTCTCTCTCTCTCCCCCAATTTGTCTCCCACGCAGACGCCGCCTCTGCTCCATTCCTCGTGTGTGTGTGTGTGTGTGTGCGTGTGTGTGTGTGTGTGTGTGTGTGTGTGTGCGTGTGTGTGTGTGTGTGTGTGTGTGTGTGTGTGGGGTGTGTTTCTCTTTCTCTGCCTCGAGGTGACAGATCGCTCTATTCCGCCTCTTCCTCTCCTGTTTGCAGAGCCCTCCCTCGCTATATGGATCCGTTTATTTGTTTTCAATCAGGCCGTGGAAACGGGGAGGATGGCTCAAGGATGGTGTCTCCGTCGCACAACGCACAGTTCCAGCTGAACATTCCTCACATCTCTCCTCTCTTCTCCTCTCTTCTCCTTTCTTAAGTACCGTATGCTCCAGTCGTAGGCCGGTGTGGCGCGCGCCACACATGTCACGCTGTCAAGTGTTGTTTGTGTGAGCTTGCAGGTCTGCTATTTTTGGGGCGTGCGCGTGGCAGCGTGGCACCGTCGTACGGCAGAGTATATGGACCAGGATTTAATCTGCCCTCTCTTCCCCTCTTTCTCTGCTCTCTGCTCTCGTCTCTTCCCCTCTTTTTCCGCTCTCTTATCTATCTTCCCCTCTTCTCGCCTGCGTCCTGTCCTCGCATCCACTCGTCTCCCATCTTCCCCTCTTCTCATGCTCTTCTCCCCTCTTCTCTTTACTCGTCCCCCCTCTTCTCCTCCCTTATCTCCCCCTCTCCTCTTTTCTCCTATCTTCCCCTCTCCTCTGCTCCTATATCATCCCCTCTTCCCATCTTATCTCCTCTCCCCTTTTCTCGTCTACTCTCCTCTTCTCTCTCCTCTCCTCCCTTATGTCCCCGTATCATCTCTCCCCTTTTCTCCTCTACTCTCTCTCTCCTCTCCTCAGTTCTATATTGTGTTTCTCTCTTCTCTCCCCTTCTTATCTCCCTCTCTCTCCGCTCCTCTCTCCTCGCTCACATTGCACCGCAGCTCCTCCTTCCACCTTTGCTCGTCGGCCGCCCCTCCCTCCCTCCCTCCCTCAGCCGACCGCTCTCTCCTCTCCTCTCTGGGAGGTGCAGCAGCATGCATGCATGCGAGAAGGGAGGCTGTGAGCGCGTGTGAAGCTCCCGGAGCAGCGAGCAGCCGTCTGTCTGCGTGTGCAGTGTGTGTGTGTTTACATCTCAGCGGATCGGCGTGCCGACGAATGTAGCACATCTGGGGAGAAGAGAGAGAGATAGACGGCCAGAGAGAGAGAGGCGTCCGTTCCACGAATGCCTCTCCAGACCGGAGAGGGGTCTTTCTCTTTTTCTTTCTTTCCCCTCTTTTCTATTCTTTGCCGTTTTTTTTTCTTTCCCACGCATGTGATGATCGCAGCATCCTCTGGCTGCTGGTGTGTGTAACGTCGGCGCTCCTCTCCTCCTCTGTCTCCATGCTTTCTGAGGCATTCTGAATTACCTTGGCAACATGGAGTTGACCGAATTAGAATTCTCTGCATGACGGTGCTGGTGAGTATCCATGTCTCTATGGTGGGCTTTCAGGCGGCCGAGGAGGATACAGAGAGAGGGAGAGAGAGAGAGGCGCAGGGATCAGATTTATTATGGTGCAGTGGTTGGGGAGACGTTAGGTTGGAATGGCCAGGGAGGGAGCAAAGAAATTAATGTGCAGAATAGAAATGGTATGTCATGGAGACTAGGCACCACACACACACACACACACACACACACACACACACACACACACACACACACACACACACACACACACACACACACACACACACACACACACACACACACACACACACACACACACACACACACACACACCCCACGCCGAGGAGGGACCCACAGCTTGTTTGTGCTTTGTCATCTAGATAGCAGCTTTCATTTTGTCTCCATATCTGCCCATAAGGACGGGGGCCAGGCAGGGTGTCTCCATATCTGCCCATAAGGACGGGGGGGGGGGGCAGGCAGGGTGTCTCCATATCTGCCCATAAGGACGGGGGGGCCAGGCAGGGTGTCTCCATATCTGCCCATAAGGACGGGGGGGGGGGCAGGGTGTCTCCATATCTGCCCATAAGGACGGGGGGGGGGGCAGGGTGTCTCCATATCTGCCCATAAGGACGGGGGGGCCAGGCAGGGTGTCTCCATATCTGCCCATAAGGACGGGGGGCCAGGCAGGGTCTCTCTGACTGTGGTGCGTGCATGTGTTGTTGCCCCCATGCTGTGTGTCTACTGCAATATTTATGGACTTTCGTGCTATGGATATTTTTATGTCATTGCCAAGTGTTGTGTGCTGTGTGTGCGTGCCAGTGGGCGTGCGTGTGTGCCAGTGGGCGTGCGTGTGCACGTGCGCGTGTGTGAGAGAGCGAATGTGCATATGCGTGCAAGTGTCTGCGTGTGAGTCCGTGTGTATGTGTGCTTGCGTGTGAGAGTGTGGGCACGTGCATGTGAGCGCGTGAGTGTGTGCGCGTGCATGTGAGGTGTGCATGTGCGTGTGTGTATGTGTGTGCATCCATGCACATGCATTACACTGATGTCTTTTAATATCCCAGCTGAAAGGTGTGTGCATTCTAATGTGTCCAGTCTGAAGACGTGCAGTGGAGCGTCTCACGTTCTGACTGAGTGCTTTTCTGGAAATCGTTGCCTACTTAATCTTAATTATTATTATTAACACTCGGAGGCCTAGTATATAAAAGAACAATCAACTCCTCTCTCCTCCCACCAAGACGCAGAGGGAAATGTGAGCACCTTTTCAAACTCCGCAATCTGTGTGCTTTCTTTCTTTCCCACTGGGAATGAATTATATCATGCAGATATTTCACATGCCATATTATAGGATGAGATATGGGAGAGGGGTGGAGGGGTGGGGGGGTTGGGGGGGTCTTAGTATCATTATGTATATAGGTCAAACAACGGATGTCTCGGATGGCTTTCATCTTCTGTTCTCGCTAATATTTTGTCGTTGTTGGGTGGAAACCTTGTATGAACAAAACCTTCCCTTTTTTGTTATTTAGAAAACATGCGTTGCGTGCCTGTAGATCTTCTGTTTTCACTAGTTTTGTTTGACAGTCTTGTGTGATGAAACAGGGCTTTGCTTTACGAAGAAACGTACACATTTGAAACATGAGAGATACAAGGTTTCTGCCCGACAGTGACGATTTGTATCTACTTTTCGGTGTCTGCTGCTGCTGGCAGTCATAGACAGACAGACAGACAGACAGACAGACAGACAGGCAGGCAGGCAGGCAGGCAGGCAGGCAGACAGGCAGGCAGGCAGGCAGGCAGGCAGGCAGACAGACAGACAGACAGACAGACAGACAGGCAGGCAGGCAGGCAGGCAGGCAGGCAGGCAGGCAGACAGACAGACAGACAGACAGACAGGCAGGCAGGCAGACAGACAGACAGACAGACAGACAGACAGACAGACAGACAGGCAGACAGACAGACAGACAGACAGACAGACAGACAGGCAGCAACGGAGAGATAAGCTTTCGTCCTCGCCTCTTTCTAAGCCACACAGTAAAACCCTCAGGGTTACAATTTAACTCCCAGCCTGTGCATAACGGAACCGAAATGGTCGAACCAGTCAAGGTGAAGAAAAAAGAAGAGCTATAACTCAGATCGTGTAACAAATGGAATCGAAGGTGAACCGCATTTGGTTCCGATAGCACACTCTTCTGAGTTAAATTAACTCAGAAGAGTGAGACTAAGTACAGAGTGAAAGGTCTGCCTTTCGCTCGGTGCAGCCGCTGCAAAATCGCTTCCGCCGCTCTCCAGGTGAAGAGTCTCACTCTAGCGTGTCGAAGGTGTGTTTTTTTTTCTTCAACACAGATTAATTTTTGAATTGGGTCTGATGGCATGCATGGTTGTGGCGATATGACTGAGGATGTGCCGTTATCGCGGGTTGCAGCAGATAGGTGTGGGTTTAGCTGGAGCACATGGCTGCCGCCGAACATGATTTTTTTAAGTAGGTCATAATTCCCCCATGTAATAATGATCAATGCATGTTTTATGACTTAAGATGAGATAAGATCAGATAAACCTTTATCGATCCCAAGAGTGTAATTCCGTCAGCGTTGCAGCAGAAGCAGCAATGAGAATGAAACACGTGACATAGGACAGACAGTAAAGTGACAATTTAAGGACCTTTAATACCTCAGAGAAGAGGGAAAAAAGAAAATGCACCATTACTGCTTCAACACACTATACCAGGGGTCTTCAACATTTTCAGGCCAAGGACCCCTTAGTTGAGAGAGAGATGAAGCAGGGACCCCCCACAACCTGTTCATAGATTCCATATAGTTTGTTTGACAGCACAAGTCGATCATCAGTGTATTTTGGATTCATGTCAATTTGTGTTTTCGGATATTTAACCACTTGAACCGTCAATACTTAATAAACTTGACCTTTCACTCTGTACTTAGTCTGCTCTTTATTCCATCTACACCAAACCTCTTTGCCAAAAATAGCCGATCTACAAGCTCACAGTGAGCTTGTAGATCTGCTATGTTTGGCTAAAGTTCTCAGAATTCGATGTTAGGGTTCAAGTGATTAATATAAAAAAGGAGAAAAAAGGTCTCTATCACACAAAGATTTGGAGGACCCCCTGTAGTAACTCTGAGGACCCCCTGTTGAAGACCCCTGCACTATACTATGAAAACTGGTCAAAGATTGGCCAAAAATAAATTCACAATATTTATCTGTGGAAACGAGTCAAACTAAATGTAATGCCTCAAGTCTTATACATTCCCAGTGCTTATCAGGGTGTGTGTTTGTGTGTGTGGGGTGGGGGGTGGGGGGGTTCCCAGTTCAAATATGATTATTTTGGGGGGTCACAGCCTTAAGGTTGAGAACCACTTGGCTTTCGGTACCGGTAAGAAAGAACCAGACCACGGTAGATAAGAATACAAAAATACAGATAAAACTCAATACCGAGCCGCTGGCCCTCGATATCTGCTCTGGCTCCCTGAGCGAGCATAATGGTCTTATCAATATTTATAAATGTACAGTGAATATGTGAATGAATAATGCCATTACATCTATGGCTATACACATAGCGCCGGGTGAAGAACAAAATGCATGTATGAATGAATACATTATGTACCGACCAAGAACAATGTGAATATGAGAATGGATGTGTGTAACAGTCAACGTCAACAGTGGATATGTGGTCTGTCAACGGGGAATATGTGTGAGTTAGTGAGTATGAATGGATGTGTGAATGTGTAAATAAAAGTGCTTTTTGCATGTATTTAGCCCATTTAGGCCTAGAATTATTGACTGCTTTAACTATTGAAAATAGCAGATATACAAGCTCACAGCGCGGCACCGAGTGCCACGCTGCGAGCTTGTATATCTGCTATTTTGGAAAAATCGTGAAAATGTGTGCAAACTTTTCAATATATATTTTTCAAAGCAAACTTTTGTAACTCAAATCTCTGTCTCTGGGGGGTCCCTGGAACAACATATTTTGAGATGGGGCTCTGCGGCCAAATAAATGTAATTTTGGGGGTCCTTGACATGAAAAGGTTTGAGAACTGCTTATTTAGAGGAAGGATTCAGAAGTCTGGTCAAAGATCGGGTCAAAGATATTCAAAGACGTGCACACATTTTCACGATTTTTCAAAAATAGCAGATCTACAAGCTCGCAGCGCGGCACTCGGTGCCGCGCTGTGAGCTTGTATATCTGCTATTTTTCAATAGTTAAAGCATACAATAATGGTTAAAGTGGTTAAAATCTAATGCGACTCGGGCGCGTTCCAGGTATTTGAGAGTTAGTTTTTGCATTTCTTTAGCATCTTTTCCCTCCATCAGCCACTGTATAATTATGCTGGGGTGTTTTCCTTGCAGAAAGACACATCCCTCTGGCTGTATATTTTGGTTTTGTTCCACTGTTTATGTTGACGCTCATCCCTTGCAGGGATGTTTCTGTCTGTTGGGGGAGCTGAGCTCGGCCGGATCTTTTTAGTAGATCCTTTGAACTTCATTTTAGATTTGATCTATACTGTATAGCATACTGTATATAGTTTTTCAGAAGACTCTTAGGCTTTAGAACGATGGTTCACAAAAATAGCAGATAATACAGCACGTGGGAAAGTGCCACGCTGAGAGCTTGTACATCTGCTATTTTTTGAGTTAGAATCTTTTAACACAAATCTTCTATTCTGGGGGTTCCCATGGCATAAGACATTTTCAGATTGTGGGGGTCCGCGGCCAAATAAATATTATTCGGGCGTCCTTGGCACAAAAAGAAGTTTGAGAACTACTCATTTAGAAGGTACTGTATATGTAGAATCGGCCTCAGGTCTGAATGGTCTTAATGTCTCGTATGAAGGTCAAGCTCGGTTGTGGAGGACGACGGCTTCTTCTGGCACGAAGGAGTGGCCAAGGCGCTTTACGGTGTGTTAAGGAGTTCTGTTCTTATCTTCACTAGCTCATCCTAGAGGAGGAAGTAAGGATAACGTCAAACATCCTCATCCTCCCATCTACAACCACCTTCAGATTGTTCAGCTTGTTAACTTTGTTGGCATTATATTACCTTAACCCCCATTCCCCAACAGATCACAGCAAAGACTAGCTCACTGTCTCCTATACAGACTGGTAGAACGCCTCCTCAGCAAGAACAGCTTGCTTTCTCCCTTCCTGTAGAGCAGCGGTTTCCAACTTTGTTCCATATGAAGGACCGTGATTCATTGGGCATTCGAGCTGGGCCCCACCGTTTGATGAGATTTAGCCTCTCAGACCCAAAACGTAGAATATTCTGTCGTCGTTGGATAAGATTTTCTCCACAATTCCATGCTGTATTGATGTGGTAGGACAGATGACAGGCGTTAATCAACTCTTCTACAATAATTTAGAAGAAGAATTTGAAGAAGAATTTACCTACGTCATCCCACAAGGGAAATTCAGTTTTCAGCTTAACCCAGCTGACCCCCAGTGCTTCGCACGGTGGGAGGGGAGCAGTGATAGCTGGAGCGGGGAATCGTACCTGCGACCTCTGGGACCTCCGGAGTCCTAGGTATGGACACTAACCACTCAGCTATTTAACTTATGAGAGCTTAAAATCAAACCCAATTGACCTGTAAGGGTCTATTTGGTTTCATTTTACGCTCTCAAGAGTTAAAGATCTATAAGGGTCCATTTCGTTAACAACTCTCCATCATTAAGCTGGCCGACCACTTGGAACCTCCCGCAAGGACCACTGGTTGAGAAGCACTGCTGTAAGAGGGCCTCAGAGTTGTCAGTAGTCCAGTCCATGTTATTGCTCTTGTGTACTTCTAAGAATGTAGATGTAGACCACCTCCATCTCGTCCCCATGGATGGTGATGGGAGTTTAGGGCCTCTTATTCTCACTCTGCTGTTGGTCACCCACCATCTCCGTGGACTTGACCATGTTGAGCTGGAGGAGATTGTTGTCAAACACCCCAACAAAGCTCTCCACCAGCCAGGGCTCTGTACTCCTCCTCCCCGTTGTCATCTGCGATGCAGCTGACAAGGAATGGAGGCGTGGGAGAACGTTTGTAATGCGGCACATGCTGTACTTGTTAACTGAAGCAGAAGTCAGAGGTGTAGTAGAATCTGAACAGGAAAGGCTGACTTCACGGTTCCTTGGGGGGAGCGTGGGTGTTGCTCACCGGCCAGCACATCTGACAGGCATGCAGCTCCTACAGTCCTCCTGACACAATGAGGTTTGCAGGCAAGGTGAGATCACAATCCAGGCCACCAGGCCATGGACCGGCACCTGCAGCGCTGAGTTTCTCAGCTATAGCCTGCAGGGCCAAATAGTTTTGACGGCACTGCAAGAAGTTGAAGAATATGAATACCCTCCAGGGGGTTATGATGTGTGTAGGATTTGTGGAGCAGGTACAGTAGGTGATGTTATATCATCCACAACAACATTTGGCGTGGCATGAAAACTGATGGCCGTCCAGAGAGGGAGTCAAACCCACCTGGGGTCTTCTCTTCAGGTAACAAAGATCTTCACGACGGGTGACGTCAGAACAACTGGCCTGCATATTCACTGCAGTGGGCAACAGTCTGGGACAGAGCAGCAGGTCTTCCAGAGCTAGGGTTGATTGATTGATTGATTGGATAGTTTTATTAGTCAAAAGTGAAGAACAGTACAACAGTCAAACGTGAGCTGGGTTTAGGCCGTCGTGAGACAGGCTAGTTTTACCCTACTGATGAGGTGTGGCAATAGTAATCCCGCTCAGTACGAGAGGAACCGCAGGTTCAGACACCTGTCGCATGTGATTGGCTCCGGAGCCACGGGTGATGGGCGCACCTCTTCCGTCCGCCTCACGGAGGAGGTGCACTAGCTGCCATAAGCTGCCCCACCTTGAGATGAGCCTCCACCCATGTGGTTTGGTGTTGCCTGGTCCATTTTGGCCTCCTTCATTCACGCTGATCGTGCTAAAGCCGCTTCCTGTTGCTGGGTGCTACGGGTGGTGTTGGGCTGCCTCCAGGTGGAGAGAGGAGGACATGATCCGGGAGGGAGGGGTGGAGGGGGGGACAAGCTGCTGCCCAGCGACGTGCAGAGAATGTTAGAGAGGCAGGGGCTGACATTTATAAATGGGCCTTTTGGTGGAAATATCGGAAATAGCAGACCTCCAAGCTCACAACGCGTCACGCTGCGACGCGTTGAGCTTGGAGGTCAGCTATTTTCAGGTAACACACTGAACTAAGCATAATCAAGTCAATACTGGAGATGTGGCGTAACGGCATGGATTTCTACACAGAGAGGGCAATTCTTTCAACATAAGATGCTGCATTCAAGTTCAGGAGAGTTTGGACAAGGCAATTCTCTTGAATGCTGCCTTCAGGTATGGCATGGAAAGAGGGCATTTGCATTGTGCTTTAGTTCTATATTTTTATGAATTCTGAATGAGTGAATGTTTTTGTCTGGAGGGCCAAATTGGCATGTGAAGCTTGACCAATCCTCAATTGGTCAAGCATGCACGGACGGGACATGTACGGGACAGACAAAGCCACACCTTGGAAGCGGCTTTCACCGCTTCAAAACTGAATTCATGGTCTGGAGAGGGTTAGGGTCACTTTTTACAGATGGATGAAAAGGCTCAAGCCCCATTTGATGTCTGTGTGTGGACATGCCTACTGCTGCCCTTCTGGGGGGAGGTGTGTGTGTGTGTGTGTGTGTGTGTGTGTGTGTGTGTGTGTGTGTGTGTGTGTGTGTGTGTGTGTGTGTGTGTGTGGGGGAGGTGGTGGTGGGGGGGAGCACATGGTGCGGTTGAGTGGGGACCCAGCTGAGCTTCACGGTCGGCTGGGTGGTCAAGCCTGTTGTTAAAGCAGGTTCATACTGTTCTGCACCGTTTCCAGGGTCCACTCAACAGGAATGCCCCCCCCCTCTCTCTTGAGCAGTTGGCCTGCAGCCTATACAACCCTCCAGTCTGTCCTTGTAAACAGGGACGGATTAGCACCGCCATATCGGCACTGGCAGGCCAGAAACCTTGTATGTCCATATTTCCGCTTTTTAACGCTGAACCCCTAATTGCTCCCGATGAGTATGTATCCTTCGATGTCGGCTCTTCCTATCCTTGTGAAGTGTTGAGATTGTTCACCCACTAATAGCCGGGAACGTGAGCTGGGTTTAGGCCGTCGTGAGACAGGTTAGTTTTACCCTACTGATGATGTGTTGTTGCAATAGTAATCCCGCTTGGTACGAGAGGAACCGCAGGTTCAGACATTTTCTGGCTGGTGCCTTGCATGGTTTCCTCTGCCATTGGTGTAATGTGTGAGTTGGTGAATGTAATGCACAATCTCTGTAAAGTGCCTTGGATAAAGGTATATAATATTTAAAAATGCATAATTAAAATGCACCATTCACAAGAGACATGTCAAGCAAAAGCAAGTGAAAGTAGCTGACCTACAAGCTTGTAGATTTCAGATTTTTTTTTTTCTTTTTTTTTTTTTTACATACTGTACAAGGTTTCTTTCCACCCGACAGCATCAATATTATGGTCACCCCATGGTGACCTCACCTCAAGTACCTCAAGTAGTAGCACAGTGCTGTGGTACAGCAAAAAGAGCATGAATTGTATGAAATATGCTGTGGCGGCAAGCATAAGTCTGTATTACATCTTTTCAGACCAAAAAATGTGACTGCGGCCACACATTTACTCAGCCTGTGGATATATAGGCAGTGGTGGAAAAAGTACTCAAAAGGTGTACTTAAAGGGGAAGACCACCCATTTTCAATATTGAAATATGTCATTAATAAACCTTAGAGGAGTTGTGTGGAAATAGAAAAAAGGTTCCCCCTCTTCTGTGTTGCCTAGAACTGGAGGATTGATTTTGGGGTTTGTATTGTAAATTACAACTTGATGACATCACACATTGTACTTTACAATACAAACCCCAAAATCAATCCTCCAGTTCTAGGCAACACAGAAGGGGGGGAACTTTTTTTCTATTTCCACACAACTCCTCTAAGGTATATTAATGACATATTTCAATATTGAAAATGGGTGGTCTTCCCCTTTAAGTAAAAGCATGAATAGGCCCTACTGCAATGTAAAAAAAATACCCAAGTAAAAGCCTAAATACAAGTAAAAGCCTGCAATTCAAAATGTACTTGAGTAAAGGTACAAAAGTATTGTCATCAAAATGTACTTAGAGTACCAAAAGTAAAAGTAGTCATTATGCAGAATGTTTCAAATGTCTAAAAATCGTTTGAAAATAGCAGATCCGCCAGCTCACAATACTCAACATCTACAAAGTAACTAAAATGCTCAAATAAATGTAGTAAAGGTACAATATCTGGATCCAAGATGTAGTGGAGTAGAAGTAAAAGTATTGAAAATGGGAAATACGGGGGCACGGTGACGCAGTGGTTAGCGCTTCGCCTCACAGCTAGAAGGTCCTGGGTTCGATTCCTGCCGGGGGAAGCTGTGGACGCTGGGGGCGTGTTCCTCCCTCCGCATCATCAGCGCCCACACCCTAGGTGGGGTTGGCGATAGGGCCTTTCTGTGTGGAGTTTGCATGTTCTCCCCGTGTCTCCTAGGGTAGATGCCCTCACAAAAACATGCAGTAGTCCTGGTTTCTATACTACCTCCCCCTAGCCAGCCAGGTGCTCCCCAATTCCCCTGGTGCGGCAGGGGGAGAGCGGAAACCAGGACTACAGGTTAGGTAGTTGGCACTGGGTGAGAAAATGGGTTGCAAAAAAACGTGGGATAAAAATATATTTAAAAAAAATCAAACCTCGGTTCGAAGTGAAGCGGTGAACTTTTATTCTATGTGTTCTAGAGTTATGAACTCTGTGATCTATACATCTATACAGTTATGGACTCTGTGATCTATTCATTCTTTATATATTCTGAATTCTACATTCTTTATATATTCTGAATGAATATAAAGAATGGAGGGCTGAATTATCATGTGAAGCTTAACCAATCCTCAAAGTATCCATTCATCTGACCGGGAGGGACACTACAACACATATTCTGGACGTACAGGACAGATAAAGCCTATTCATTCTAAACTGAAATGGCCATATATGGACATGGGACACACATTTTGCTTTTTGAAAAAGCCTATTCATTCTGGGCTGATATTCTGGACGTACGGGACAGAAAAAACCTGTTGGAGTGACCATATATGGACATGAGGTGACATACATTGTGTTTTTGAAAAACCCTGTTCATTCTGGACTGAGATCACCATATATGGAAATTAAACACACATTTTGTTTTTGAAAAAACCTGTTCATTCTGAACTGAAATGACCATATATGGGCGTGGGACACACAAAGCCACTCATAGGAAGCGGTTTTCACCGCTTCAAAACATTTTTTTTTGGAAATACTCAAGTAAAGTGAAAAATAACTCAACCCAGTACAATTGTACTGTAAAGGTGCAGTACTTGAGTAAACATACTTGGTTACTTTAGATTACACCACTGAATATAGGTTTCTTCATGGAGCTGATCTGCTGAGCTGTGATGGTGTCTCTTCAATGAGATTCATGATGTGATTTATTGGGTGGTGTTTATGAGCGAGGATGTGGCCACACCAAATCAGTGCTCCACAGTGGAGAGTGCACCACTGAGCAGCAGTATATATATAACTGACAGGGGATTAGACCCGCTTTAATCTCGATATGCATGAATTTATGGATATGCTTAGAGGCTGCTTGACACCTGTACCCAGTTTGTGCAGTCAGTGCATCCACCAGAGGTGCCCTCCTCCTACCACAACCAAAAACACACCAATCACTTATATAAATGTTAGCTCTTTAAAGTTTAAGATTTTTAATTTTATTTTATTTTGTACTTGAATCAGTCTGAAACTGTTGTCGTTTTTTACCATAATGCAAGCCATATATACTACCAAAAATAGCTGATCTACAGCCTCACAAGGTGATAGGACGCAACACATTTTGAGCTTGTATATACTGGTAGGCTATTTTTGGAAGATCTTTAGATGTATATATTTTTTAAACATTAGGCTGCCCCAAAATAACTAAACTAATCTTCACAAATTGGTACCACCCAAGGTGACCATAAATGTTTGGTATTTGTGTCTGTTCAAATATGCAAATGATCTAATTAAATATGGACAATACACAATTACACAATACAAAAAACTCAAGATCAACCGTTTATAATTCATAAGACCAGCGCGTCACGTTGTGAGCTTGCAGATCGCCTGTTTTCGGAGAGAGACACCCGCACACAACCAAGCATAAAACAAGTCGTCTTAGTTCTACTGGATCTCTTCTACACTAGTCCGTCCCTAGCATTTTAGTTTAGTTTTCATCTGTTGACAAAATTGTCTGTATACTTAGACATAGTTTTTGTCCTCAAAGCTTAGCTTTTATGTAGTTTTCATTTCGTTTTCTTCAGTGAAAAAAAGGTGAAATCTCGATATTTCGACGTCCCATTAGTCCGGTTTAGGCATAGTTTTACTGAGGTTAGGGTTAGGTTTAACATTTACCAGATTAGCATTAGCCAGCGTCGGCAGGTTAGTGTTTCACCAGGTTAGCATTCACCAGCGTCGGATGAATGTGACGTCGAACGATCAAACGTCGTAATAAAGCTACGCTCCCGGAAAAAAAAGGTAGTTGAACATTTTCGTCATATGGTTTTAGTCGATGAAACAAAATCACTACTTGTCCTCCCTCCTCCTCCCCCATCTCCCTTTGAACAGCCTTGGCTCTCTCTCTCTCTCTCTCTCTCTCTCTCTCTCTCTCTCTCTCTCTCTCTCTCTCTCTGTCCATGTCTCCTGCCATGAAATGAAAGCCCGTCCTTCCTGTCCAGCAGGTCTTTCATGTCCCCATTGATCCAAAGCTTGTTGTGCTGTGTTGTGTTGTGTAGTGTAGTCAGTGTACAGCAATGTGCGCCTTTTTGCTGTGACTTCTATTCATGCTTGTACGTTGTGACGGCCTGAAACTGTACCCGAGCCGGCTACTTGATTGAACCAGCAAGATGTTACTTGGCAACAGAGATGCGCGCTCTCTGCAAATTGTAATTATAGTTGTGTTTTTTTTTCTTCCCTTCCATTAGCGTGTCCGTCCACACATAACCCAGCATGTGCCTCTGTAAGCACCATGTCAGCACAAAGCCACCATTTATTCCCGTACAGTTTGTACAGTATGTATGTGTAGCTATGGTGTTAAAATGTGCATGCTACAGGCACACATGTGTTATTAAGAGTTCAACAACGGTCCATGTGTAATCACCATGTTCAATCTACACTGATGTATGACGTTATTCAAGCCACAGTATTGATTATATGGCCAGTTCAAACTGCACATCTATGGTCATCTATGCTGGGAGACATATTACCAGTGGAGTAAAGGTTGCTCTCCGCCGCAACGACGTTGGTGGCGGTAAGTGTTGGAAGGCGTCTGTTGCCGAAAATCAGCGGTGGATACACTGTTGTTGAACAGGAAATGGGTACACTGTTAAATAAATCTGCTGTAGAATGGGTGGTGGGTACACTGTTAAATCTGCTGTTGAATGGGTGGTGTGGGTACACTGTTAAATCTGCTGTTGATTGGGAGGTGGGTACACTGTTAAATCTGCTGTTGAATGGGAGGTGGGTACACTGTTAAATCTGCTGTTGAATGGGCGGTGTGGGTACACTGTTAAATCTGCTGTAGAATGGGCGGTGTGGGTACACTGTTAAATCTGCTGTTGAATGGGAGGTGGGTACACTGTTAAATCTGCTGTTGAATGGGCAGTGGGTACACTGTTAAATATGCTGTTGAATGGGCAGTGGGTAGACTGTTAAATATGCTGTTGAATGGGAGGTGGGTACACTGTTAAATGTGCTGTTGAATGGGAGGTGGGTACACTGTTAAATATGCTGTTGAATGGGAGGTGGGTACACTGTTAAATGTGCTGTTGAATGGGAGGTGGGTACACTGTTAAATGTGCTGTTGAATGGGAGGTGGGTACACTGTTAAATGTGCTGTTGAATGGGAGGTGGGTACACTGTTAAATCTGCTGTTGAATGGGTGGTGGGTACACTGTTAAATCTGCTGTTGAATGGGCGGTGGGTATACTGTTAAATCTGCTGTTGAATGGGTGGTGGGTATACTGTTAAATCTGCTGTTGAATGGGAGGTGGGTACACTGTTAAATGTGCTGTTGAATGGGAGGTGGGTACACTGTTAAATGTGCTGTTGAATGGGAGGTGGGTACACTGTTAAATCTGCTGTTGAATGGGTGGTGGGTACACTGTTAAATCTGCTGTTGAATGGGCGGTGGGTACACTGTTAAATCTGCTGTTGAATGGGTGGTGGGTACACTGTTAAATCTGCTGTTGAATGGGCAGTGGGTACACTGTTAAATCTGCTGTTGAATTGGTGGTGGGTATACTGTTAATCAGATGTTGAATGGGCAGTGGGTACACTGTTTAACAGGCGGTGGGCACACCGTCACTTCGGGTCGCAAGTTGTAGGGAAGCGTTGAGCTTGCTCATTCGGCTTTCTACCATCGGATAGCAGTGGGCTTGTTGAAAAAGACATCAAGCCTTATAGGCTAATGCTATACTGGGTCTGCTCCTCTCACGCCTTCCAACCGACTGATCTCTCGACTTCATTCAACTGCCAGTCTGTAGTAATTGCGCCATGACAAATGATTTTAAATGATAATAAAATGTACAGTTGGAATGAGCCACAGCCGGGGCGTGGGTCGGCGGTTCACATCCCGGCTAGTTGGGAATACTCAAAATTTTAAGGCAACAAACTTCAGAAAACTTTTAAGTTTAGGTCAACTTAGAATTTTAAGTTAAGCAAAAATTATAAAAGTTGAGGCAACTGAAAATGTTAAGATAAACCAACTAAACCAATTTAAGCAACACTTAAAGTTTTATGTTTGATTGTCTAACTTAAAAGTTTTCTGAAGTTTGTTGCCTTAAAATTTTGAGTTTTCCCAACTTTTATTTTTTACAGTACATGTCGAAGTGTCCTTGGGCAAGACACTGAACCCCGCGTTGCCTCCAATGGTGTTAGCTTGTCAGTTGCCACCATTGGTGTGTGAATGTGTGAAGTGAGGACGCTGGCGTTGTCTGTTCGCCGCTTCACCTCCCAATGTATGAATGGAACATTGTAAGCGCTTTGAGTTCGCAACTTGCTTAGAAAAGCGCTATAAAAATGCAATCCATTATTACATCTCTATCTATAAATGTGAGAAATCTCGCACGCTTCATGTCTGTGTGCTCGTGTCGTCCCCCGCATGTGTCGAGAACCATCCGACCGATCAAACTTCAAACTTGGCGTGTGTATCAACCCAGGACCCCAAGGGAAGGTTCTGCCGAGTGGGAAGTGGGTCACAGCAGTGGTTGTTCACAATTAGATATTCTATATAAATACACAAAGTCTGTCTGAGTCTCTTGTATGCACATTATGAAGATCTCAGTCTGTCTGTTTGTCTGTGTTGTTTATGCCTATACATGGAGATGTCTGTCTGTCTGTCTGTCTGTCTGTCTGTCTGTCTGTCTGTCTATTGTAAATGGCAGATCTACATGCTCACAACGCCTCGCGCTGCGAGGCGTTGTGAGCATGTAGATCGGCTATTTTTTTTAGTTTTTTACACAGGTTTCTATGTTTCTTGGGCTGGATATGGCAGCCTGGAATGGTTGTGCTGCTAAACTTAGCATGTTAGTAAACGTGCCACAATTAACAATAATGAATTGCACCTGTGCAGCTGACCTGCGGAACCTGGGAATATACCATTTTGTCAAAATGGGGAGAATACAAGTCTGGAGAATATAATCATAATACCTTGTTAAAGTGACCATTTTGTTAAATTTCGCATTTGTAGTTATTTTACTGTAATTTAACAACATAATAACCAGTGCAGATAGACAAAAAGACATTCATGGATTTATATTTAAAAGTAACTTTTATTTTCCCCCCTGGAACCAGGGTATGGCAGCTGCATACCCCTGCCATACCCAATTGACGCCCCTGATATTCACCAGGCTGCCATGTTTGCAATTTGCATTGAAAAACTGGGGCAACGGGTGGCATTTCATTAACCTAATGGCAAGATGGCCACCATATGAATATGGTACGGTATATGGGTACTATAGATATGAAACGCTAGATACCTCATCCGCCTCTGCAGTTCATTGGAAAAACGGAGGGAACGCTGCTAGTCCCAAGTTACTATACTGGCCAATCACAGCGCGTCTTTTCCGGGACTTATCAATTCAATTCAACAGAGCTAGTTCCGATGTTGCACGGCTAAGCTGTTCTTAGAGGCTGCGTACGTAAAGACCCGCCCCCACCTGAAATTGCAGATCTACAGTATAGCGTTTGCTAGTTTGCGTCTGCTATTTTCACAATATTTTATCTGTGGAACCTACTGTAAAAAGTAACGCTTCAACTCCTTCATTCCAAGTGTTTGTCAGGGTGGTGGGAGGTCACCATTTCAAATAGGATTATTTCCGGGGGTTGTGGCTTGAAAAGGTTGAGAACCATTGCTTTAAAAGGCATGCACAAGCAGCAGAACCATAGCATTAATTTTAAAAGCATGGAATACGGATTTGAAAATGAAACAACAACAAAAAATAAGTCGGTGTAAGGCTGGAATTTGTAAGCTGAGAGTGTTTCCTAGTAAAAGAATGCAGTGGAGAACATTAAAGATTTATTGTGGATATAAAAATAGTCTGGGATGCTACAAATCTCAGATCTGCTGTTAGTTTGCATCCAGCTACGTGACATAAGAACTAAACACTGCCTTGCTGTTTAGTTTGTCCCAGCTACGTGACATAAGAACTAAACACCATCTGCTGTTTAGTTTGTCCCAGCTACGTGACATAAGAACTAACACTGCCTTGCTGTTTAGTTTGTCCCAGCTACGTGACATAAGAACTAACACTGCCTTGCTGTTTAGTTTGTCCCAGCTACGTGACATAAGAACTAAACACTGCCTTGCTGTTTAGTTTGCTCCAGCTACGTGACATAAGAACTAAACACTGCCTTGCTGTTTAGTTTGTCCCAGCTACGTGACATAAGAACTAACACTGCCTTGCTGTTTAGTTTGCTCCAGCTACGTGACATAAGAACTAAACACTGTTTAGTTTGTTCCAGCTACGTGACATAAGAACTAAACACTGTTTAGTTTGTTCCAGCTACGTGACATAAGAACTAAACACTGTTTAGTTTGCTCCAGCTACGTGACATAAGAACTAAACACTGTTTAGTTTGTTCCAGCTACGTGACATAAGAACTAAACACTGTTTAGTTTGCTCCAGCTACGTGACATAAGAACTAAACACTGTTTAGTTTGTTCCAGCTACGTGACATAAGAACTAAACACTGTTTAGTTTGTTCCAGCTACGTGACATAAGAACTAAACACTGTTTAGTTTGTTCCAGCTACGTGACATAAGAACTAAACACTGTTTAGTTTGTTCCAGCTACGTGACATAAGAACTAAACACTGTTTAGTTTGTTCCAGCTACGTGACATAAGAACTAAACACT
>NC_137816.1:64420352-64432852 GCF_963921795.1 Nannobrachium achirus | reverse complement strand
GTTGCAGTCGGGCAGAAACC
Organism: Nannobrachium achirus; assembly: GCF_963921795.1. Classification (NCBI taxonomy): domain Eukaryota; kingdom Metazoa; phylum Chordata; class Actinopteri; order Myctophiformes; family Myctophidae; genus Nannobrachium; species Nannobrachium achirus. The sequence goes on along the minus strand of NC_137816.1, from coordinate 64,432,832 downwards.
TCTTATCTACATTTTTTGTGTTTTTTTTCCCTTGTAAATTAACGCCCTACTGCAGTGTTTCTCAACCTTTTTTCTGCAATGGGCACACTTTTCATGTCCCAAGAATCCATGGGCACACCTACATAATTCGGGGATGTAAATCGTCACTGTCGGACCTTGTATCTCCAAGTTTCAAATGTGTAAGTTTCTTCGCAAAGTAAAGCCCTGCTTCATCATACAAGGCTGTCGCACAACAGTAGTGAAAACAGCAGATCTACAAGCACACCACGCCTCGCACCGCGAGGCGTTGTGTGCTTGTAGATCGGCTGTTTTCACTAGTTTCAATCTTTTTTTTTTTTTTTTTTTTTTTTTTTAATGATAAATACAATACTGGCTTTCAAGCAGTTTCAAGGGGCACACTTGACCCTTCTCAGGAGCACACCAAAGGTCCCCAGGCACAGTGGTTGAGAAACACTGCCTACTGTACTTATCATAGTACAGCGTCACACAAAAGCATCACAAGTAGCAGATCCACAAGCTCAAAACCTGTGAGCTGTACATCTGCTACTTTTGATGCTTTTGCATTTGAATCATGAAAAGTAACTGCTGTTTTTCTCTCTCAAGTACTAAGAACATTTTTTAAGGAAATGTACTTTGTGTATTTAAATGTTTTGATCATTTTAAAGTTATACCATGTAACTCTTTTTATAAAACAAATCTTAAAATTGTCCTAACTGTTAAATCGCTAAAGTTTTAGAACACCCACTCCGTTATTTTTAGCTTCTAAAGCCTTCTCTTTATATGTTTTCTATGATCCTGGCCGGGGTCCGGTTTTCGTGGAAAAATAGCTTCATCTGCATCATCTGTATACGTTGTGTATAAGTTGGCCAATCACATCGCGGATCATACACACATGATACACTACCGGCCAATCACAGCTTATCTGCCGTGTCTTCAGGAAGTAGCCTCGCTCAGCTACAGTGTTTACCATGGTGAAGGATTCTTAACCTCTTAATCCCCAAATCCTGGCCAGAAAATTACATTCTACCATGCGTTCTACACCTCCACGGATTTGTATCGGTCGCGGTGGTTTGCGGCGCCGCGGCGGTGGTCCGCGGCGACTCCGGAAAAAGCAATACCGCTACTGACCACTGACCACACAACTTACACAGTATAGCTTTAAACCTCCTATATATTCCACATCTCAGAGGTAAATATTGTACTTTTTTTTACTCCACTACAATGATTTGACAGTTTTAGATACAACGTAGTTACTTTGCCGATTACAACACATGCGTGCATTAACCAATTAAGCCCAGTTTTATAATTGTAGTTTGTAGTTTATTCGAAGTTTGAGACATTTTGAAAAACAAAAACAATATAGACTTATACTTAACTAAGTAACATTTTTAATACAGGCCTTTTAGTTGTAACAGAGAATGTAATACTTTAATCGGAGTACATCTTGCAGCACTGATAGACTCTGCTATCTTCATCTACGTGTTTATTGTACATAGAAAATCAATCAGGACGGCTGTAATTAAAGTAATGTGTCACTAATTCCCTCCCGGGGTTTATACTCTATAAGACAACGCAGCCTGCATGGTTTTATTCTGATAATAACCTTGCAGAACACATAATCCATATCGAGGGTGAATGGATGGTTTTTAATAAAGGAAACATTCACACAGTCACGTAGCGTGAGATTGAAAGATCAGCATCAACACAAATAAAAAAATGTCCATGAAATAAGATTCAACAACAACCTGACAAATCATGTCGGCAACAAGTTGTAAAAAACGGACTCAACGCAACGCTCGAAAAATCCAATGAAGTTAAGCCTCGAACAGAGTCGGGTCCGCGGTGTGTAGTGCGGTGTAGTCTTTTTGAGCGTTAACGTTGTAGTTTTATGACTCAAAAAGACTACACCGCACTACACCGCAGTGGATAGCCTTCCACCGCGGACCCGACTCTGTTCGAGGCTTAATAAGTCTATTTTTTCAAAGTATATACACACACACACACACACACACACACACACACACACACACACACACACACACACACACACACACACACACACACACACACACACACACACACACACACACACACACACACACACAATTTTATTATTCGTATTATTATTATTTTTGCGTCATCACTTTAAACACTTGTTTATCCCGGAGTGTCTCACTCCTGATATCTATCTACATAGGCTACTGTAGATATCTATTTATAACTTACACCCCATTTAATCCTTGCTACTGAACAGACTATATAGCAATGATTAATATCATAATATCATCATGCGACAATGATTAATATATTTAAAGGTATTTAAAATGTATTCAAAATCTATCTATCTATCCATCTATCTATATCTGCATTTAGAACTTACACCCCATTTGTGTCTGAAAAAACTATATCAATGATTAATATCAGAAGAGCCATATAACATTTGATTCCAAATCTATCCATCTAAATGTAAAATGTACACCCCATTTAACCCCTCTTACTTGTGTTCTCAAGGGAGAGCAAATGCATTGTTCTATACAGTATCTCGAGCAAAGACCATTAATTATTCCAATATAACGATGTAGAGTAGAGGACTTTGCACCGTGGCATCATCATTACAGGTGGACTACATTGCGTGTGCTGATAATTATAGTACGGTGTTGACAGATCAACTTTTAAAATGAGGCCAGTACCCTCATATAATAATGGTGCACACAAAGCAAGCATTATAAAACAGCCAGGCAGGCAGGCAGCCTAGTGACTTATAATTAAACACCTTATTTGCTGACGGAAATTCTTCCAAGAACTTACCACACTGTAAAATCCTCATGGTCATTTAACCGTGGGTACAAATGTGGGTCCCGGGGGTTACGTTTGTACCCTCTCGAGAGGTACATTTGAGAGTTTAACCACTTGAACCCCAGCATACCTACTATTCCAAGGGGAACATTCACCAAAGAAATACATGTGCGGATCTACAAGCTCACAACGTCTTGCAATGCAACACATTGTGAGCTTGTAGATCTTTGTCGAGTTTTGGTAATGATATTTGGTGCGAGTTGCAACTCACACCAAATAATAGGGGATCAATAATATATTGACCCCCTGCTTATAAGACTATAGGGTTTAAGTGGTTACATTTGAGAGCTTAAAGGTGATACACCATGCATTTAAAAAGTATTTATGTCATTGTTTATGTCCCAAAAACGTTTTTCAAAAGGTTTGAGGCTAAATTACCACTCCTGAATAGAGCCTTTCTAAAAAAAAAGAGACGTCAGCGACGGCAGCAAATCTGGACAGCCTGTTTTGAGAATGCTTTTAACCTCCGCCTTGTCAAAACCAGAGAAAGACACAACGGTCAGAAATGGGACTTTGTGAGGATAGAAGGTGCTAGTGGGACCCCCAAAAAAAGGTTTTAAAATAGGAAAAGTGAAATTTCATGGTGTATCACCTTTAAACCTGAGAATACCCTCTCAAGAGTTAAATGTGTACCCTCTCGAAGTTAGGGAAAGTAGGCCTAATATTGTTTTTATTTAATACATATTTGTTTTGCTGAAAAGTTTATAGCACTATATTCCGATAGTAATGCTAAAAGAGCTTTTGTTCAGGGTCTCTCCGGCTTTTTAATGAACTGAAAATGTCCCCATTCATCCTCATTTTATAGAGTTCCAGTTCCAATTAAGTTCTGCTCATCTACTTCCAATTCCACTCATTAAATCTGTCACAGTTCTCTCTACTGATTGGATAAAATTGCTATCCATGACCTGAAAATGCACTTTCTGTTTTAATAAATAAAAGCTGGAGGGAAATGGAAATGCATTTTTTAAATCCAGTTAAATGTGTATCCTTCCTCTCTCCCAGAGTTATTTGGGTTGCAGTTGTGTAAAGTAAGTAAGTACATTTACTCAAGTACTGTGCTTAATATGGACAATTTTGAGGTAGTTTTACTTGACTGTAAGATTTCCAATTTTCGCTACTTTCAACAATTTGTAAATAGCTGATCTACAAGCTTGCAGCTTGGAGCTTGTAGGCGATTTTCAAAATATATTAATACGTTTAAAAACATGAAATGGGACATTTTGGATACCAATACATTTGTACGTTTGTCAATTTAGAATTTACAAACAACAAAGAGTGTTTGCAGCATTTATATTTTTACTTAAAAGGGATATTTATTGTCATTTTATTGTCTAATCAGGCTTTTATGAACACCCTGAACAGTTTTTAATTTGCTTCATTCAATATTTAGATATTTTATGTAAATGTTATCAGGCCCTCCAGGCCCAGGGCTTCTCCCCACACACACCCATTGTAACTTCAAACTCCATTTTAATCATGATAAATTAATTAAAAACACACATTATTTTTTACGATGACTCATATTACCCTCCTAATAAGTGAGCAGGCTGTTTTCTTCATAACCGTTTTCATTTATTTTTGATAATTCTTTGGGAAAATGGAGAAAAAAAATACAATAAAAGATTATTACAAATACATTAAAAAGGTTATTTAATTTAGAGCCTGCTCACGTACTAGGAGCCTGCTCACGTATTAGGAGGGTATTATGAGTCACCAGAAAAAAATAATAATGGGTGTTTTTAATTAATCTATCATGTAGTTTGAAGTTACAATGGGTGTGGAGGGCTGATAACATTTACATCAAATATCTAAATATCGAATTCAGCTAATTAAAAACTGTTCAGGGTGTTCACAAAAGCCTGATTAGACGATAAAATGACCAAAAGTTTTTTTGAAAGTGAAATATCCCTTTAACTGTCCTACTGCCAGATGTTATAATGTATTTATTGGGGCTGGTGCCAGCAAAAAGCAGCTTACCTTTGTGATGTTATAGAAAATTATCTATTGATATTTTCAAACTAATTCTTTTTACAATACAACGCTCATATGTGTACTTTGGCCTAGCTGGCGGCAGAGGGCAGCCTTATACAAAGAATTCATGTGAATTGGGCCATTTCGCTTGCCATCCATTCAGAGCACAGAAATACATTTTCTAGAACAGATCCACAGAAAACAGCCAGGAAGTGCTTTGGGACTCCATTATTGCTAACGTGTGGATTTTTGAGAGCAGCGTTATGGGAGATGTTTTTACAGTACACGGCGGCGCAACCCAAAATCAGCTTACAGTCATCAGAAGAGGTAAAAAGAACAAGCCGTATTGGCAACGAGCTGGGTTGAAGATTGGGGTGAACGGGAATGTCCGAAGCAGTAAAAGAGTTAAGTAAAAAAGTGTAATAATTGTTCCACCACTGGGGGTTAAATGGACACTGAGGATTTGAGAGTCGGTCAGGTGTTTCTGGTCACCTTGGAAGGAGGAGCAGCTCAGAGCTGATGAAAGCAGGTGTCTTTCTTTATAATGTGTGCCAAAGGTCAGAGCTGTACAGCCCTGCAGCCTGCTACCCTCATTTAAATTTAATTACCCACAGCTTTTTATGTAAAACCAGAGACATGGCACGCAGGGAGGCAGAACACATATTTGAGTGACTTCATGTCCGGGGCTTTCCCCGTTCACTGCTGGACGCCCGTCTCAATGACATGTCAGGCAAAGCCAGCCTGGGCCGGACGGACTATGCATCGTTAAAAAGCCTGATGAGGTTCTCAAACTGTGGGTTGGGGACTCAAGGGAAGGTTAAAGGTAGGGTAAGGTGATATATTTTGGTTAAAACATAAAAAGCATTTTGGTTAAAGGAGTAGTTCACCAATGATGTTCTATCGATTACGTGCCCCATGAAGCCTTGGATTTTTTTTTTTCACATTCCTAAGCCAATAATTTGATGGCTGGCGGAGTCTCCGGTAGGAAACTCTTAGAGTCTCCAATTGAGTCTCGCCAGTCATCAAATTATAGGAATAGTCGTATTCCAATATAAAAAATCTTATAAAAAAATATCTATGAATTCAAGGCTTCATGGGGTGTGCAATTGATAAAAAATAAGTATTTTGGGTGAACTTCTCCTTTAAAGCTCTGTTATAGTGTTTGGCAACAGGTCTTCCCCCATCTCTCCAACTTTAATAAATAGAAAAACACATTTGCAGGTGGGCTTGTGAGTTTCATCTAATCAGGAGAGTGTGTCATTTATCAGCTTCAATTTTGTTCCAGTTCCCGCTTTGTCTGCTGCTTTGTCATCACTTCCTGTACGAATTCTCCTTCTTAGCTAGTAATAAGAAGAATAAGGGTAAGAATAAGGTAAGGGGAGGTAGGGGGATGTGGGGGGAGGTAGGGGGGAGGTTGGGGGAGGTAGGGGAGGTTGGGGGAGGTTGGGGGAGGCGTAACCGTTGATGGGTTGACAGACAGATCTTGTATTGTGTCCAGGAGGAGATGGTCTGGGAAGCCACAGTGCAGTGAGTGGAGGATGGGTGTGATGAGCTCGTTACACGCGCACACGCACACACACACACGCACGCGCACACGCACACACACACACGCACACGCACACACACACACACACACGCACACGCACACGCACACGCACACGCACACACACACACACACACACACACACACACACACACACACACACACACACATATAGCACGCTGTTTCCCAAGCACTGGGTCGGACCCATTTGTGGGTCGCAGACAGATTTTTATGGGTCCATTAGTTTTTTGTTTTCTACATTTGTTTTATTATTATTATTATTTATATATATATATATATATATATATATATATATATATATATATATATATATATATATATATATATAAGTTATGTATGTGGCCTATAAACATAACAGTAGATAATTAAAGACGCAGGAGAAGAGAACTCAGTTTGATGGCACTTTACTCACACTGAAGCCAACTCACAGAACAATCAATGCACCTGGTGCAGAACCTAACAACACCTAGTGAGGCGCAGTGTGCACTGTGCACAACCACATAAAGTAGTCCTTATGCTATAAAGTACACACATATATATAATATATATATATATATATATATATATATATATTCTTTTTTGGGTCACAAGCTAAACAGTTTGGGAACCACTGCTACAGCAGCTGGTCTGAATGTAGAGGCTCTTGCTTGGGATCCCAACGAGAAGCGAGTTACAGTTAGTCCAGCCTGCAGGAGACAGAGCACTGGACTGGCACTAGCATCACAGCATCAGAGTGAGAGTGGGACGGAGGGACGGAGGACTGGCACTAGCATTACAGCATCAGGCAGAGTGAGAGTGGGACGGAGGTGGGCTATATTCCTGAGGTGGAAGGTGTTTAGTGTGGGGGTCCATTCTAACACCCGGGTCGGTGATGACAGATGAAAGGAGGAGAGGAAAAGTACTGTCCAAAGAAAGGTGATTGAGGATGATTGGATAAAATAGGTATCCCTGCCTGAAAATGCCATTTCTATTAACTAAAGAGCCGGAGAGACCTGGAGACTCTCGGTACTGAACAAACACCATATGCCAATGCTTACTCTCAGAATATAGAGCTATTTAACACTTTTCTTATTACAAACTGTCGACGTATGCTTTATTTATTTGTTTTATTATGATTTCCGCAGTTGTCCAAAAAAATAAATGTCCCCCATAAAATGTGATGTTGGTATAGAAAACAAAAGGAGCGGCTATCATACACCAAACAAATGGGCTGGCTGAACTGCACTGCACACATTCTGCAGTGGCACAAACGCTGTGACTAAAGCTCCTGTTCTTTTTATTTGCAGAATCCTAAAGATTAGGAGTCAGAGAGGTTAGATTTATGTAGCGTAGTAGTAGTAGTGCTACAGCTCCCAGTGACCAGAGAGTGGGCCTAATGATGTGGCATTCTGCTAACAGTGTGCAGTACAGTACAGTACAGGGGCGTCACAAGGGGTAGGAAAGTGGGTCTGAGTTACTAGTAGGGCCCAAGGTGTTGGAGGGGCCTTAATTATTTTATACTTTAGCTATTGAAAAATAGCAGCCATACAAGGTCACAGCGCGGCACTCGAGCTTGTAGATCTGCTATTTTTGAAAAGACGTGAGAATGTGTGCAAATCTTTGAATATATGTATTTTTTAAGCAAACATTTGTATCTCAAATTTTGCTTCTGGGGGGGGGGGGGGTCCCTGGAACTAAATATTTTGAGATGGGGGGTCCGTGGCCAAATACATACCATTTTGGGGGTCCTGGCTGCACATGAAAAGGTTTGAGCTCCACTGACATCGAAACATAGGTTTAAAAAAAAAAAAAAACTTAGAAGGATTTGAAATATTCAAAGATTTTCATGATTTTTCAAAAATAGGGGGCCCCACAGTGAATCCTTGTACCCAGGGCCCAGAATTTGGTGAGACACCCCTGAGTACAGGCCAGGGTGGCAGTTTGTGCTGGCAGGAAAATACAGCTATTATATAGCATCATATACTGTACTGTACTATTGTATATGTATGTATTGATGCCGGAAAGGATTGTATTTCATAATAGCCTACACAACAACCTCCTGCAGTGGGTGCCCTCCTGCGTGTGTGTGTGTGTGCGTGTGCGTGTGCGTGTGCGTGCGTGCGTGCGTGCGTGCGTGCGTGCGTGCGTGCGTGCGTGCGTGCGTGCGTGCGTGCGTGCGTGCGTGCGTGCGTGTGTGTGCGTGCGTGTGTGTGTACATAAATATGCAAATGTGTTCCTCAGGAGTATGTTAGGGGGAGGGGAGAAAGGGAGAGAGAGATGCAGGCAGACAGACAGACAGAACGATGTTGCAAAAGGCACCTCATCCAGCCATAACATCATATACACAAATAGCATACAGGAAAAGCAACCTGAACTACCCTATAGCAGGAAATTGCCGCAAGAGAGGGGGAGAGAGAGAGAGAGAGAGAGAGAGAGAGTGTGTGTGTGTGTGTGTGTGTGTGTGTGTGTGTGTGTGTGTGTGTGTGTGTGTGTGTGTGTGTGTGTGTGTGTGTGTGTGTGTGTGTGTGTGTGTGTGTGTGTGCGTGCGCATGTCCGTGTGTACGTCCGTGTCACTGTCCATTCCCTGTGGTGCTGAAATGCTGTGTGATTGACATTTTGTTTGACAGAAATGCATACACATGAACATTTGTACATCACATGTCTGTCAGAAGGATAAAAACTGCCAAAAGCTTATTTCCATTCTGGCCCTTTGAGTGTAAATGTGCTGGGAGGGGGTGCAGACAGAAAAATCTATAACAATAAATACATTCATACAATTTCCAATGTACTGGAGAAAACAAAACATCTCGGGTGCTGTATAGATCTGCAACCCCCCCCCCCCCCCCCCCCCCCCCCCCCCCCAAACAATCAGTTGTGAAAACAGCCGATGTACGAACTCAAATGGGCCACACGTCACACTGCGAAGCGTTGTCAATGGCTAATTTGATATTAAAAAGGTCTTAAAAGTCATTATATTGTAACTTTTAATGACTTACTAAATTGTACAGATACCCTGTATACCTGTATACTGTATGTTGGTTTGTTTACCGTTGAGAAATCAATGTTGCACATTAAGCTAATCATCTGGGGACCCCCTCAACACACATTAAGCTAATCATCTGGGGACCCCCGCAACACACCGCACATTTCCAGCTGCTACGTTTGTGGCTTTTTGTGTGACGCTGTAGTATGATCAAGTAGGGCCGTAATTTATTAAAACACATAAAGTTAAAATATGCAGATAACATATCAAACTGTGGGCACCTTGAAATGAAAAAAAAGGAAAAAAAGGAAAAAGATTGAGAACCACTAGGCTATGGTTGTTACACGTTTATGGTGGGGCTGTGGCATGCAACTGCTTTGAGCACCTACCAACAGAAACAGGTGCCTATGGATTGCATATGGATTTATTTATTCTTTTATCCACGTTGGATACGATACAACACCAACATAAAGCCCCGCACACAATTTCACAGACAAACCGACTGGTCTGGAAAGAGACCTTGAACGCATTGTGAGCTTCCAGATCTGATTTTGTCGTAAGAGAAATCCAATGCCAACCAATGCCCACTTATAGGAGAGGAGTGAGAAAAAAGGTTTGTACCAGTAGCCAGGCGTGGGATTGTTAGAAGTCAGATTCCCTCTATAGCAATGATTCTCAAAGTGGATTCCAGGGACTCTGTGGGTGCCTTTAGGGGGGTCTAAATTGACCCGTAACTCTGACAGTGTACAAATGGAACCAAATGAACCCTGACGGGTCCATTATGTTCCATTTGTATACTGTCAGAGTTAAGGGGAGACCTTGAAATTAAAAAGTTTGAGAAACACACAGCATCATCAGCTAAAGATTGTAACAATATCGTCGTTGCTGGGTGGAAACCTTTTATGTCCAAAATGGTTACCTTTCAGGAACTGTAAAAATGAACCTGTGTTCCAATGGATACAATATCGTTATTATTTAGTCAAAAGCTCTACATTTTATATCTATACTAATATGTTAATTTTTATTATTATAGATTTATAAAACCTACAGACAGCAATCTACGAGCTCACAGCATGTTGCAATGCGATACATTGTGAGCTTAGTTGTACCGTTAGTAGATCAACTATTTTAGCTATTGCGCACTGACAAAGTAGGGAACAATTTACGGAAACAAAACTTAAAAAAGCAGAAATATGGAGATAATGTTTCTACCCGACGGCGACAATATGGCAGCAACAGCACACTGCTAAAAGAAACAACCCAAATCAGATGAAACACTCCTACCTGTTTGAAGTTCATTCTGAGCTGTGTTTCCAAGCTGAATCAAACTGTTGCAGAAGGCTCCTAGCGGAAAGCACAGGAAAATGAACATGAAAAGTTATTTTTAAAAAGTTAAAGATTATTGTGGCAGTTTAACCACTTTAAAACCCGATGTCCCTGTTTTGCATGTCAGTATGAAACTGGTTCAAGAATGTAAAAACAAATACTTAGTAAATACAAACTTTAATTCTACAAACAATTTTCAATTGGAACAGAGTGTTTGTTGCCATTTGCGGATTTATGCTAAACGACACTCCGTTCTCATTGAAATGCATGCATTGGAAGAATACACACGCATAAGGTAGAACACTGGTTCTCAAACTACTTTGGTTGCAGTACCCGACCCCTTATACTGATTTCTGAAGCCAAGTACCCCCTTCCCCTGACTACATCATTTTGCTTATAAAATGTACACCAAAAGTCCAGTTCCAATGCCAACATGTTCACAATAAAACAGCATAATGGCAAATAAACATTGCTTTCTATTCAATAGCAAGTGACGTTTGAACAGTTTGATGTGACTTGCATGTGACTTGCGTATAACTCAATGGGGTGGATGTGGTTACTGCTTTCAGACTGAGACAGATGTCCTCAGATCCGATATGGATCGGATTTGAAACCACCTCTTGATGTGGTTTTTCAAAATCGGATTTCATGTGACCTGCATGTGACCTGTCTGGATTTAGACTATTTAAAAAAATCGGGTTAGAGTTAGGGTTAGGCATAGTTTTACTGAGGTTAACTGTTCTGCTGCCCTTGACGATCCTCACCGTCATTAAAACCGGTTACTACACAACGCCATTGACAGCGCTCACCGTCAATCTTACTGTATTTACAGTAAATGTATTAATACTTACAGTATGTAGCTCCGGTCGCGGCCGCATCGGTAATGTCCGCGATTTGTTTAAAACGCACGTTGGGCGTGCACGCGAAGTGAAGCTCCTCCATGTTAAGTCAATGGAGAGACCCATAAAGAGACTTCATTTACTCCAAATAAGACTTTATATCCCAGAGCACAGCTCCAAACAACAACAACAAGACAAGCCTTGCGGCCGCCATGACACACTGTCACGTGACACATGTCATGTGACTAGATGACGTAATCGTTGATGTCATTCAGCAGTCCGTGTGTGTACACACATTCCAGGCATGCCTTACACAATAACAGCGTGTGCTAATGGGCGGATCTGCGTGGCGTCAACGAAAAGTTAACCCTTCATACCCTGCAGCACTAATTGTGTTAAGGTTAGGGTTAGGGTTAGAGTTAGGGTTAGGTTTAAGTCATCGCACCTCCGTGCGGTCCAAGCGAACAAAAAGGAGCGCTCCTATAGCGCCAGTTCAGCCAATCAAAAGCTTCCATGGGCGGGGTTTGCCCAGAACTACGGTGTGATTTCCAATAACGCGTAATTGATATAGAAAATACGTGATGTCTTTGGGTGAACCACTCCTGGAGTTGGAATAATACTTGTTTTATTGAGTTCATTAGGTTGAAGTGACTTGAGTAAATGTACTTGATAAGTCACTTCCCATCACTGCTTATTCGCTTGCCAACACAAACCTACACTAATAACCACTTGAGGGATAGTTCACCCAAAGAATAACATATTTTCTATTGATTATAGGGAACTGCTGTAGGTAATCAAATTATTAACTTTTATACTTGTCATATGACAGTGGTGCCGCGATACATTTTGAATTTGTAGATTTGCTATGTTAGCGTACAATGACATAACCCAAAATAGGGACAATGTACATGTTGAACATGATGAATTAAAGGAGTAGTTGCTATTGTTTACTCACGCCCTGG